>NC_136060.1:508967931-509179999 GCF_964261635.1 Lissotriton helveticus | reverse complement strand
AAAGCTGAAAGAAAGTGCGGTGTCCCTGAAGCGGCTGCCACGTTCATCTTAAAAGTAAAAAAAAAAACACATTGCCATTGTACCATGAGTGCTGTCGGGGTAGGGGGCAGCCATTTTTAAAGTTAGAGCGCCATAGCGTTCCATACGAAAAGCGGTCGCCATGGTCCTGTGTGGGCACGTTGCAAATACAAGAAGCAGCCGCCATGGTCTGAATTAGTCAATAAAAAAATAGTCCTCACCGACTTATAACGCAGACCGTCTAACAAGCCAAGCAAAAGGTTAAATCGTTATGGGAGGTAACAAATGCAGACAAGGCGGGTACCAAGGAGAGACTAACAAGCCTATCTACGAATCAGAAGCCAGCATTTACAAAGGACAAGGACACAAGCCGATGACAAATATGGGCGGAGAGTGGGCGGGGCTTCAAGTGCATACTCCAATACAGCATGCCTCGCAGAGCAGCGCGTGCGCGCTGCCGCTAGGCTCGACCTAATAATGGACCAACAGGTAAAATCTCAGTTTTAGATTTTGAGCAGTGTGAAACTATTGAAGACCTTTTTAAAGATATTTAATATTTAAAACCAACTCATATTGAAACAATTTTAAATCGGTTTAAACATGTACAGTATTAAACAGCAGACAGGCTTCTGGCATTTTTCACTTTTTTTATTTTCAAATGTATTATAGTTTTTATTCGAATTAGTGAATAACTAATGTGTGAAATACACCTGCCTAGAATGTTATGCTGAGAACTGTGGGTGTAACAAAAAAAAGAAAGGGCAAGAAAACACCAAGAGACGACAGTAAACCTACAGAAAGACAAAACAAGATAGCCAAAAAAGTGACAAATGGAAGGAAGGCAACAGAAAAAAATCACACTACGAAAAAACAGATAGTGAAAAGAAAAATAGCCAAGTGTGGAAGCAAAAGAAATAAACACACGTCATGACGGGACGAAACAGGAGAGAGAGAGAGAGAGAGAGAGAGAGAGAGAGAGAGAGAGAGAGAGAGAGAGAGAGAGAGACTCTAAATGACGTCATCAATTATGTCCTTTGAGATGTCATTAGTGATGTAATGTCTGAAGTCAGAGACATGGTATGGCGTAGGTGCAATTTATAGTTATCTCAGTATACTATAACTTGTGAATTTCTGTATTTTTTAGTAATTAAACATTAAGTTGAGATACAAACTAACAGCTAACTCCAACATCACTCTAACGTTTGTTTTTATCAATGATTTTCTGTTTTTTTTTACCCACTGTTCCCATGCTAGATGAATTCGAGACTGCTCTGCGGGCCTCTCCTGTCAGTGCAGAGCACATCAGGACGAGCAAGAAAAGGAAGGCGCAGAGGATGACGGGCCGGGAGGGAGGGAGCGGTAGGGATAAGGGGCCATTGTATGTATGGGTCCTCCGTCACTCCTCTGTCCCTGTGAAGCCGTCGAAGGCAGGGCCAGTGATTCTGGGGTCATACATAACATAAAGTTATAGATGGGTAAAAAGTGGACTCCAGGGATGCTTTCACCTCAGGGTTCTGAGTGACGTCATTGACACCCCGAGCTTCACTCTCATCGCCTCATTGGATGTCCCTCAGAACCCCTGGGTGTAAAACATCCTGTTCATTCGCTGTGGCCGCCACTGGGTAGTAATAGTTAGGTCAGGCTTTCCATGAAAAGAATGTTTTTTGTTTTGATAATAACTATTCTGTTGTTTGACGAACCTTCGCAAATCTTTCCAAACAAAATGACACCCACCTCTGCTCCTTACTGAAAGTTTCTGGGTGATCCTTCACGTGGGGACCGAAAAAAGGGGGTCCCAAAATGCACTATTCCTATGCAACTTCCATTGGACAAATAGACAGCACTGCAGCCAAAATGACCAAATAGAATCACACCATATTTGGTGGTTAGCCAGAACTTTACTTAGAATGCATGCTTTTTGTGATTTGGTGTAACTCTGTCCAGCAGTTTTGGGAAATGAAGGTACAAAATGTATAGATATATTGAGAATTTGGCTTGAGAAAAAAAATTCAAGTGTTCTGGTTGGCTGATTGGGTTTTGTGGAGGGAGTGCTCTGATTGGCTGGTGGAACATGAGCAGAATTGTTGCAGCCACTATTACATGTGCCAAGAACTTGGCCTATTTGTCCTGAAAATGTTCTAAAAAAGGGCAGAAGAGGGCATCAAAGGGACACCCCCAGCCCTTATGGGGTGGGGGGGGGAGGCAGAGGGAGTCTCCCTGGGGACAAGTTTAAACAAAATGTTTTTGGGTCGGCCTGATGCGTGATGCCGCGGTAGCCTTTGGAACTAAACAAGAACACTGAACTTTACCACTTATAGTTTACTGAAGTAACTATCACTTGCACCCTTACCATGCAGCCCTAGGACTTCACATATTAAATCACCCATGACGTGTTCTAAGACAATAGTGATAACGTCTCTGATAACATCTGAAATGACATCATTGACGACAACACGGTGTATTACAGAGGCATGAGTTATAATTAGTTCTGTTAACTTGAACAGGTGGATTTCAGTGTTTGTGGAGTCCATAATGTAACATTTTAACTGCTTCCGTGGCGTCTGACGTCACAGTGGGCTTGTGCGGGGGACGGCCGGGGCCGTCTGAACCGCGCACGCGTCATTTTTTTCAGCATTGTGAGGAAATTAGGGGCGCAGCGAAGCAGTTAACTGACATTTTCACCTAGCTCGAACGCCACTTTAACCTTTGTTTTTTTCAGTGGGTTTCTCAGGAGTTTTTAATATAAAGCAAAATATTATATCCAGACCAAATTATAATGTTACTTTAACCTTTGTTTTTTTTCAGTGTATTTCTTTTTTTTTTATGCAAGATAATTTGTTTCACCATACTTAACTAGGCCATGATCACCGGTGGGTTGACCACAGGGTGTGGCCTGCAGTCAGGCCCTGCACCCAACTCCAACATGGTCGGGCAAGACCAAGGCCACGCCCATTATTACAAGCCGCTGTGACTCTGCGGTACTACAGCAAAATTCCACAGGGGCGGCGCTGAGCAACCTAGCAGCACAGCAGGACCACCGCAGTGTGGAAAAAAATGATTTTGAATTTGACCCCAGAGGGTGTTCCTCTGGGATTCCTCCCCCCCCCCCACACACACACATGTGCCAGGTGTTTAATGTACCTCTTTCCTGCTCCCTTATTACGTATTTGTTTTTGTTATCATGGAGTTTGAGTCCCCAGGTCATAAAATGTCAGTTGCATCTTTCTCTTCGTGTTGCAGCCAGCCAATCACATCAAACCTTCAGCAGTGCCCCCTGCAGGGTACATGGAATAGGCCCTCTCAGGGGTCAGTCAGGAGCTCTCGAGCCAGGGTACTGTGCTGAGGGGGCCCCTGGAGCTCTAGGGCCCCGTCAGTGCTCAGTCAGGAGCTCTCGAGCCAGGGTACTGTGCTGAGGGGGCCCCTGGAACTCTGGGGCCCCCTCAGGGCTCAGTCAGGAGCTCTCAAGCCAGGGCACTGTGCTGAGGGGGCCCCTGGAACTCTGGGGCCCCTCAGGGCTCAGTCAGGAGCTCTCAAGCCAGGGTACTGTGCTGAGGGGGCCCCTGGAGCTCTGGGGCCCCCTCAGGGCTCAGTCAGCAGCTCTCAAGCCAGGGTACTGTGCTGAGAGGGACCCTGGAGCTCTGGGGCCCCTCAGTCAGGAGCTCTCGAGCCAGGGTACTGTGCTGAGGGGGCCCCTGGAGCTCTGGGGCCCCCTCAGGGCTCAGTCAGGAGCTCTCAAGCCAGGGTACTGTGCTGAGGGGGCCCCTGGAGCTCTGGGGCCCCTCAGGACTCAGTCAGGAGCTCTCGAGCCAGGGTACTGTGCTGAGGGGGCCCCTGGAGCTCTGGGCCCCCCTCAGTGCTCAGTCAGGAGATCTCGAGCCAGGGTATTGTGCTGAGGGGGCCCCTGGAACTCTAGGGCCCCCTCAGGGCTCAGTCAGGAGCTCTCAAGCCAGTGTACTGTGCTGAGGGGGCCCCTGGAACTCTGGGGCCCCCTCAGGGCTCAGTCAGCAGCTCTCAAGCCAGGGTACTGTGCTGAGAGGGACCCTGGAGCTCTGGGGCCCCCTCAGGGCTCAGTCGGGAGCTCTCGAGCCAGGGTACTGTGCTGAGGGGGCCCCTGGAGCTCTGGGGCCCCCTCAGGGCTCAGTCAGCAGCTCTCAAGCCAGGGTACTGTGCTGAGGGGGCCCCTGGAACTCTGGGGCCCCCTCAGGGCTCAGTCAGGAGCTCTCGGGCCAGGGTACTGTGCTGAGGGGGCCCCTGGAGCCCTGGGGCCCCCTCAGGGCTCAGTCAGGAGCTCTGAAGCCAGGGTACTGTGCTGAGAGGGACCCTGGAGCTCTGGGGCCCCCTCCGGACTCAGTCAGGAGCTCTCGAGCCAGGGTACTGTGCTGAGGGGGCCCCTGGAGCTCTAGGGCCCCCTCAGGGCTCATTCAGGAGCTCTCAAGCCAGGGTACTGTGCTGAGGGGGGCCCCTGGAGCTCTAGGGCCCCCTCAGGGCTCAGTCAGGAGCTCTCGGGCAAGGGTACTGTGCTGAGGGGGGCCCCTGGAGCTCTGGGGTCCCTCAGGGCTCAGTCAGGAGCTCTCAAGCCAGGGTACTGTGCAGAGGGGGCCCCTGGAGCTCTGGGGCCCCTCAGGACTCAGTCAGCAGCTCTCAAGCCAGGGTACTGTGCTGAGGGGGCCCCTGGAGCCCTGGGGCCCCCTTGTAGAAAATAATTGGGGGGCACTACCAACCAGAATATAAGATCCTTAAGTATTTGCCCGGCGGTGTCGCCTCTTGAACCCACAAAGAAGTTAAACTATTGAAGAGGCAGGCGCTGGAGACTGGAAGGCAGGAAACAAGGATTTTATTCTCTCCGGAGGAGAACACAACGAAACGGACAGAAGGTATCGTTCTGAGGTGCTCTAACTGCATCCCTGAGGCCTGGCCTCTTATACACAAGTTTATCTTTTTATTGCATGTAACACATTCTCGTCGATACTTTGATGTACGGAAAGACATCCTCCGAATCCCCCCTTCCCAGCCCGTTCCCACGCAAGGTTACAGTGGGAGTCCCCGCCCCGTTCACAACAGGTGATGATCATCGCGCAGCTGGATATTCCGCCGATTCACGGAGTGTGTGGGGTTTGATCGGATCTCGTAGGGCGGGGGGGGGCTTTGATCAACCCGGGGATCCCTTGCTGGGGGGAAACTTTCTATTGCACGGGGAGGGGCAAGGAACAGTATCGGCAGAGCTGGGTGTCGGCCTGGGAACGAGGAAGACAAACGGGCACACGGGGAAAAGGGGTTTGCATCAAAGGGCCGGGGATCATAAATGGGAAGAAGGGAGGTGTCGCGCTGGGAACAGGACGAGGGCCTGGCGCAGAGCAGCGCTGAAGAGGGGTTTTATGATTCGCGGCAGGTGCAGGCAGGGGGGTTGTCAGTATGCGGGGGATGCCGGCGAAGCTAGGAGTGGGAGAGAGGCGCGCTGGCTCTCGGCGGGAGCAGGGAAGCCATGGTGTTCAAAATGGCGGCTGTTTTACGCGCACAAAAAGGTTAAGGAGAGCAAGAGGGCGCCGATAATGTTGACGGTCTCAGTCCAACTTTCAACAGTCCCCCCTTTTCAACATATCTAGCCACCTTGCTTTACTCAATGTCAATTTTCATCAAATTCCTAACTTCGGTATCATACAATGCTCTCATATGTTCGCTTCCAATGTCCACAGTATTGGGAAAAATACAACTCGCACATAAAGAACACATAGGTGGCAAACATTGAATTCCTAAGCATAGGCCACATATTATAACTACGGGAATCAGGATAATGGTGAGCAGTCTCCAGCCCCAGTTTTTGACAACAGCTGGACCCAATAATGCGGCATGCTCCTCCACGGTCCGCCAGAACCACATCTAGAACGAGGCGGTTCTGAAGAGCCACCAAACGGACCGCTTGGAGCTCGGCAGTGTTGTTGGCAAAGATGCCCGCTGTGATGTTCATGGTTGTCTCGACTGCCTGAGTCAAATGTCGGATGGCACGGCTGTTTGCCATCGGGCCCCAGAGGGGGACGAGTCCTTTCATAGCATCGAGGAACTGCGCCCCTGTTGAGTCGGCTTGCTCAACGTCTTTGGCTCGTTTTTGCCTGTGGTGATTCGCTGGGGCCACATAAGTTGGAGGAAGGACGAAGGAGATGTAGCAAGTGCCCCCCCAGCCTTTGGGGAGCCAGGTGTAGGCCTTCGTGCCGCAGATGAAATACATGTTTGGGGATGACACAAAGGAAGGTGGATCCGTGGAATCCAGAGTTCTGGTAAAGCGGCAAGCGCTGCGACCCACCAGCTGTGTCCCAAGTCCTTCTACACACATGTGGCCTGTGACGTTGATGACCGTCAGGGCCACAGTCAGAGTGGCAGCCGTTCGTTTCCGCAGATAGGAGAAGGTGGGTCTGGTTGGATTGTTGAACACCTGCATTTCGATTCGTTCTTTAGCCGGGATGTCCATTTGGTTCGAGTCGCTGGGGGTCAGCGGGCAGAAGTGTGTCTTTGTCTTGTTTCGCCCGGCCCCATGAGAAGAATGTGCTGCAGTTCTGCTGGAGGTGGCATTGCCCGTATAGCTCTCTTGCAGGAGGATCAGCCAGGCAAGGCAGGAGCCGTGGACAGAAAAGGGTGAAGGGATGAATGGTATTGAATGTCCAGTGGCATGGGGTAGCAACCCACAGATCCAGCAGTTGGTGGTATTGGTGGCAAGATTGTGCTGGTGAAGTAGCTGCACGAAAGAGTTGTTCCAAAACTCCTTTCGCCTCTCTCTTAGTTGAGGAGAGAGCGAAATTAGATAATGTTCCTTCATGGTGGTAGGCTGAGCAGTGGTTAGGAATGTTTCGTGAGCAGGTGCGTGTTCTTCCATAATCCAGAGCGTAGTCATGAGGAGAAAACAGAGGAGGATTACGATGAAGAGTGCAATTGTCTTTGAGCTATGGAGTCTGTCTATTCTCGGATTTCTGTAGTGGGTATTTCCTGCTGTCTCCGTCGGCTTCTTATTTGGCGCTTCCATCATCTTCTTATCTGGCGCTTCCATCATCTTCGTCTTCAAGGTGCTCGGTAGTGGGCAGGACCACAGACTTAGTTTTAGCTTCTCTCCGGGTAACCCTTGGTAGTTTGGGTCACCGTTCTGAGATCTTTTAACCTAGTCCGTGGCCTACTTAGCCGAAGCTCCCTCCTTTCGACGCAGGAAATACCCTTCTCGAGATGGCACAGTGGGGTCAGGATGTTTTGAAAGTTCAAGTGTCTCAGTATCAGGGTAGCAGTTCAACGATGGTCGGTCCTGGTTCAGGAGCTCTTCTTGGGTGTTGACGGTGTCTGTCGTGGCCAGGGCTGGAGAGACCTTTTTGCAGTGATGAGCGTGCAGCCAGTGTTTCTTCCCCTCCACTCGAAGTGCGGTCCGAGTGGTGATCAGTACTTGCCAGGGGCCCGTCCACCGGGGTTCCAAACTCTTTGATCGCTGAAAATTTCGGATCAGCACGAAATCCCCCGGCTGGATGGCGTGACCCGGACCCCTGGAAGCATCGGGGATGGCCTGCTGCACCTGCTGATGAAGGACAGACAAAGTTTCAGTCAATTTGTACAGATAATCAGACATTAGGACATCCGGAACGTCATGAATGGAAGTTGGTTTCGGGGCAGACCAGACGCTCATGGGTCGACCGAAGACAACTTCATAAGGGGTTAAGTGATGTCGGGTGGGGGTAGAGCGCATCGATAGCAATGCCAATGGGAGGGCGTCTGGCCATTTCAGGCCCGTCGTAGCCACTATTTTGGCCAGTTTAAGCTTTAGTGTGGCATTGTGTCGTTCGACAAGCCCAGCAGATTGAGGGTGGAAGACTGCGTGGAATTTCTGTTTAATACCCAGCCCATTTAGGATGAGCTGGATAACTTTGGCTACAAAGTGGGGGCCATTATCACTCCATAAAACACGACAGAGGCCATAACGGGGGAAAAACTCCTTTAACAGAACCTTTGCAGTGGCCATAGCGGTGTTGTCACGGGTTGGATATGCTTCCACCCACTTGCTAAATGCGCACACCACGACGAGTACATATTTCAGGCCTTGGCATCTGTCTAGCTGGATGTAGTCCATCTGCAGGACTTCAAATGGGTGGTTTGGGACCCCAAATCCCCCCCGGGGTACTACAGTTCCTTTCCCGGGGTTGTGTTGCAGGCATATTAAGCATTGTTGGACCAGGCGTTTGGCGGAATCTGGGATCTTGTCATTGTGCCAAACCCTGGAGACAAGTTCGATCATGGGGGCTGATCCTATGTGGGCAGGGGAGTGTGCCATGGTTAATATGGGAATCAAGTACGAATCAGGTAGCAACCATCTGTTCGTGTCTTTTGTCCGCCAGCAGCCTTCATCGTCTTTCAATCCCACCCGTGTCCATTCAGTCAATTCGTGTTGTGTGCTAGCCGTTTGTATGTCTCTAATTGTGTCCTTGGCGTCAGTCCAGTTTTCTGCTTGTGACCTGGTCACGTACATATGTGTTGTCGTTCTATTTTCAGCTGTCGTTCGGGCGGTGATGTCGGCTAGTGCATTTCCCTGTCCAATAATGTCTGTCACTTTCTTGTGTGCCTGGCATTTGATAACGGCAAGTTTGTTGGGGAGGAGGACAGCTTCGATTAAGGCGGAGACTAAATCCCCGTGCAAAATGGGTGTGCCGTGTGAGGTCAAGTATCCTCTCTCCCTCCAGAGGAGCCCAAAATGGTGAACCACCCCGAAGGCATACTGGCTGTCAGTGTAAATGTTCGCTGTGGTTCCTGTTGCCAGGATGCAGGCTCGCGTCAAAGCAATCAGTTCCGCTGCCTGGGCAGATCGCTGGGTGATGCGGGCTGTTTCTACTACAGTTCGAGCCGTGGTGACTGCATAGGCAGCGGAAGTGGTACCGTCGGAGAGTTTGATGCAAGAACCGTCCACCCACAACTCCCCGTCGGGGTCAGGGAAAGCTGTGTCTCTGAGATCGACCCTACTCCTGGTCTGTTCGTCCGTAAGAGTCACGCAGTCATGTACGGGATGCACATTGGGATCGTTCTCTGGCAAGGGTAACAGAGTTGCTGGGTTCAGTGTGGTGCATCTTTTCAGGGTGATATGGGGGGCAAGCAAGGTCAGTTCGTATCCAGTCAGTCGTGCACTCGTCAGATGTTGTGTCTTGGTTTGGTTCAGGAGGGTGTCGACTGCATGGGGTACCAGTACCGTGAGGGAATTCGAGAGTACAATCCCCTCACTCTGTCGGATAGAGACTGCAGCAGCAGCTACAGCTCGAAGGCAGGCAGGCAAGGCTCTGGCGACAGGGTCAAGAGTGGCAGGGAAGTAAGCGCACGGTCGTTGCTTAGGGCCGATGGCCTGGGTCAGGACAGATAAAGCGCACCCCTCCCTTTCGTGAGTGTAAAGGGAGAAGGGCTTTCTGTAATCAGGGGTACCCAGGACAGGGGCTGAGCACAGAGCATCTCGCAGTTCTGTGAAGGAAGTTTGACACTCAGGAGTCCAAGGGAGTGGGAAAGGGACGTCTTTGTTTAGCAGAGAAAGCAGTGGTTTTACAACGAGGCTGAAGTTTGGTAACCATTGTCGGCAGAAGGAGGTGAGGCCTAATAGGGAGCGAACCTGCTTCTGGGTTTTAGGGACAGGGGTATCTAGAATGGTTTGGATTCGATCAGGGGTGAGTTTTCTTCCATCTTTGGACAAAAGGTGGCCTAGGTAAGTGACCTGGGGTAGGCAGAATTGCAACTTCTTCTTGGAGACCTTGTGGCCATTTTCCGCAAGGAAGTGCAAGAGTTGAATGGTGGCGGTAACCGCTAGGGGGGTGGTGTCGGCTGCCAAAAGGATGTCATCGACATATTGTACCAACACCACCCCGTCGGGTAACTGGACTTGGTCTAGTTGTCTTTTGAGGGCCTGGCTGTAGATGCTAGGGCTTTCCGTGTAGCCTTGAGGCGCTCGGCAAAACCTATATGAGCGGGCTTTTAGGGTAAAGCCGAAGAGATATCGGCTGTCTGGGTGGATGGGGATGGAGAAGAATGCGTTCTTGAGGTCGATGACGGAAAAGGTGGTGGCAGTGGATGGAATCAAGGTCAGGATGGTGGTGATGTCTGAGACCACAGGGTACTGGGGTACCACCACTTTGTTGATCTCTCGGAGGTCGATGATGAAACGGTATGCTCTCTCATCTCCCTCTCCCTGCTTCTTGATAATGGGCAAGATAGGGCTGTTGCAAACGTTGCTAACCACTTCCTCTACCACTCCTGCGTCTATCAGTGACTGGATAATCATTACCAATGCCTTCTCGCCCTCTGGCGATATCCGATATTGTGGGAGTTTTGGGAGTGTTGCGTCGGGTCGGACAGTAATGTGCACTGGGTCAATTAACATACGCCCTACGTCCGAATCCGCTTTGGCCCACAGATACGGAGGTAGAGTGTCAAGCAGGGACGCGTCAACGTCGGTGATGGAAAACATGTGTCGGGGGGAACAATGTCTAAGCAGAACGGGGTTGTCGTAAAGAAACACTCGAACTCCATCTTGAGAACACCTAATCGTCGCTCGGAAGTGTTTCAGTAAGTCAAGTCCCATAATGGCGTCAGGGCTATTGGAGGAAAGCAAGAACGTGGTGTCGGTGGTGTTGTTTTCTACGTCAAAGAGAATCGGGGCAGACAAAGGGTTGGTGGAGGGCGTTCCATCGAAACCTGTCGATGTTATGAGTGAGCCAGACAAGGGTGCCCTTGGAATCAGTCGTTTAGATAACGCACTACGTGTTGCGCCAGTGTCTACCAGAAATGGAGACTTGGTACCCAGGACCTTAGCAGTGACATAAGGGCCCTGCTGGTCAACATAGAGCTCGACTGGATCCCTCCCTCGCCCTTGGCTGTCCTATGCGAAGGTGTGAGTGTCGTCATAGTCAGATTGTTGATATTGGTTCTGCCTGGGTCGGTCGAACGTATTTGGTCTGTTTGATCTGTCATTAGTTGCGTCATTTGGGGGCCCTCGTTGTTGTCCCTTAGGTCTCGGTCCGTTTGCTACATCCCTGGGGTCTTTGTTTCTGATCATTTCCAGAAGAACTGGGCACTGGGATTTCCAATGGCCAGTCCCTTTGCAGAAAGCGCACTGGTCTTCTCTAAGGTCTGTGCGTCCACTGTAGGAAGTCAGAGTGCGGTCCTGGGGAAATGTAGTCTTAGGGACGTTTGTCTGGTAGTTTCCCCGGTATTGGTCTCGTCCTATAGTCACCCCTTGCGGTTTGGCAATCATCACCCTCTCTTTTAAGTCCTTCTTCTTTTTCTCTGTCGCCCTATCGTTTTCATTTTTCTGATGCTCATAATATTGGGCCATTTGGAGAATCGCTGTAGGTTTGGAGGCTGCCCAACTACTCTCGCTGGCCTGTAGTTTCTGGGAGATTTCCGATGATAGGCCCTTAACATAATTCTGGACAAACAGATGGTGTCCGGTTGCAGTGGTCATGTCCTGGCCGCTGTAATCGGAGAACACCGTTTCAAACCGGGAGAAGTATTCCGATACATCCTCCTGGGGTTTTTTGGCGACAGGCGGTTACTATCGACCAGTCCACTTTCTTTTCTGGGATTAGGGTTTTTAATTTCTCTACGATTTTATCTGGGAGGTCTAGAATGGATTTCAACGGCTTTTGTCCTGGTCCCCGTTGTTTGTCCAGGTCATCGAGTTGTGACCAGGTATGTCAAGGTGGTCGACTTTCCGGATTTGCTTCCACACATCAGCTGGTAGACATAACCCGAAGAACAAGTCGATGTCAGCCAGGGTCATGATCGTTGAACCCAGGGCTGTACCCAATTCAGTATAGAAGGCAGTGGGGTTTTTACGTAGGTCGGGTAGAGATTTCCGGAATGTCAGTATCTCTTGCCGGTCCCATGGCTGGTAGACCCAGTTGTATACTACCCTTCCCTTCGCATCTTGGTTGTTTGCATCATCGTGAGTCCCTGTACCCCGAGGAGGAACCCAGTAAGGGGCAGCCTCACGTATCGGCATCATGGTGTTAGATTGCTCGGTTGGTGGTTCGGTCACTACGGGGGCTGCGGATTTAGCTCCCGGCTTTCGTTCAGTGAGGTGGCGGAAAACCTCAAGCGTACGCGTAAGGAGGTCCGACACATCACACTCGCCCTCATCCCCGATATCGACCTTCCGGTACAGAGTCCTTAGGCTCTCGGGACCTTTGTCTCGATATCGGTCCTCGTATGCATTCAAGACATGATAACACAGTCGTACGGTAAAATGTCGTCTGTGACTCCCTGTATACGAGCTGAACATATCTGTGATGTACTCTTCATCATCCTTCCTTTCTACCAGTGTCCTTGCTATTTTGTCGATCCCCGCTCGCTCATCTTTGTCTAGTCTGTTTGTTCTTGCAGGGCCAGCCCCTCGAGTCTCATGGTCGTCTATCGTTGTTGTGGATGCGGGTTTTAACACAAGGGGTTCGGCTGGCACAGAGGCCATTGGGGCCGACGCTGTGGCGGTACCTTCGTTTGTACCTGGGGGTGGCGCGTGCTGCGCCACGGGTTGAGAAGGGGCATATGGAGGGGGCATGTAGATGATAGGAGGACCTAACAGCAGGTCCTCATTGGCTTGTCGTTTCGAGGGTAACTCAGGGTAGAGCATGGAGGGGGTTCTAACCGGACACTGGCCTGGCGTTTCCATTTCTAGTTTCTGTTTAGCTTTCTCTCTTTCCTTTATCTCTTTTTCTAGTTTCTGAGCAGCTAGGTGGGCTGCTTTTCGCAGCTCTTTTTCCAACCTACTCTCAGTTTTCTTTTTACGTTGTTCAGTTTCTTTTCGCCACATGCCGAAGCTGTCAAGCATAGTAGGTGTTGTCTTGTTTTTACCCAGGGCAGTTTCTAGCGTTTTTATTTTATCATCATCGAAGGATCCTATCAGGGGCCATTGACTTTCTTGACCCTTTTTTGTATATTTATGCCATAGTCTACTATAGGCTATAGCGGTCAATCCATGCTTCATGAACATGTCCTTATTAGGGGTGCCTTCCAGTGGGGCTGGATGGTCCATCTCTAATAAGCGGTCCGGGCTAAACAGGCTACTAATCAGTGGGGAGAAGACAGACATGACGGCTCGTAACGAGGGACTAAAAAGTCAGCACTGCCTATCTTATCACTAGGTGCAAAGACTGGACAGAATATTTCTATTCTACGTTGTTTGCAGGCAGTGAATACCTCATGGATCAAAATAACAAAAGACCAATAAATAACAATGGGGAGAATGAGTAGGTCCGCAAAGATCTGCGTTACCTACCCTTTTCACTATCTGCAAAAAGGGTGGTCTCTTCCCTGTTTGCAGACAGGGAATCTCCAGGAAACAAAAGTTTTGCGAACAACAGTTCAGTTTCAAGTGATTATTGAGTGGGGGAGAAAAAATAAGCACGGCTGCTGCCCTACCTATCCTCCACTGTTTGCAAAGAGAGAGCCCGTTGTTTCTCCGTTTGCAGACAGTGAATCTCCAAATAAATAAAGAGAGCAATACTAGTATTTTTAAACAAACAAGCAATCAAGCAAATATTTCGCGACTTGTCGTGGTTACACGACCTTACCCGGACCGCATGGACAGTTTCCTGTCTTCCGAATCCAGCGCCCGATCGTCCTCTCTTCTTCGTTATCCTCGCGGCACTCCTGATGGTTCCCAGTCAGGACCGTAGATCACTCGAGAGAGGTCTGTTCGGAACCAGTGAAGTTCGGATGATCGGCTGTCAGACAAGGGTCTATCGGACAGACGCGTTCCCGATCGTTGCAGTCGTTCACTTTGTCGTCAGGACCTCTCCCACTGGATCCATGGGTCGCTGATGGGCCCCACGCTTGGGACGCCAATTGTAGAAAATAATTGGGGGGCACTACCAACCAGAATATAAGATCCTTAAGTATTTGCCCGGCGGTGTCGCCTCTTGAACCCACAAAGAAGTTAAACTATTGAAGAGGCAGGCGCTGGAGACTGGAAGGCAGGAAACAAGGATTTTATTCTCTCCGGAGGAGAACACAACGAAACGGACAGAAGGTATCGTTCTGAGGTGCTCTAACTGCATCCCTGAGGCCTGGCCTCTTATACACAAGTTTATCTTTTTATTGCATGTAACACATTCTCGTCGATACTTTGATGTACGGAAAGACATCCTCCGAATCCCCCCTTCCCAGCCCGTTCCCACGCAAGGTTACAGTGGGAGTCCCCGCCCCGTTCACAACAGGTGATGATCATCGCGCAGCTGGATATTCCGCCGATTCACGGAGTGTGTGGGGTTTGATCGGATCTCGTAGGGCGGGGGGGGGCTTTGATCAACCCGGGGATCCCTTGCTGGGGGGAAACTTTCTATTGCACGGGGAGGGGCAAGGAACAGTATCGGCAGAGCTGGGTGTCGGCCTGGGAACGAGGAAGACAAACGGGCACACGGGGAAAAGGGGTTTGCATCAAAGGGCCGGGGATCATAAATGGGAAGAAGGGAGGTGTCGCGCTGGGAACAGGACGAGGGCCTGGCGCAGAGCAGCGCTGAAGAGGGGTTTTATGATTCGCGGCAGGTGCAGGCAGGGGGGTTGTCAGTATGCGGGGGATGCCGGCGAAGCTAGGAGTGGGAGAGAGGCGCGCTGGCTCTCGGCGGGAGCAGGGAAGCCATGGTGTTCAAAATGGCGGCTGTTTTACGCGCACAAAAAGGTTAAGGAGAGCAAGAGGGCGCCGATAATGTTGACGGTCTCAGTCCAACTTTCAACACCCTCAGGGCTCAGTCATGAGCTCTCGAGTCAGGGTACTGTGCTGAGGGGGGGCCCTGGAGCTCTGGGGCCCCTTCAAGACTCAGTCAGGAGCTCTTAAGCCAGGGTACTGTGCTGAGGGGGCCCCTGGAGCTCAGGGGCCCCCTCAGGGCTCAGTCAGGAGCTCTCAAGCCAGGGTACTGTGCTGATGGGGGGGGGGCTGGAGCTCAGGGGCCCTCTCAGGACTCAGTCAGGAGCTCTCAAGCCAGGGTACTGTGCTAAGGGGGCCCCTGGAGCTCAGGGGCCCCCTCAGGGCTCAGTCAGGAGCTTTCGGGCCAGGGTACTGTGCTGAGGGGGCCCCTGGAGCAGCAGGGGCCCCCTCAGGGCTCAGTCAGGAGCTCTTGAGACAGGGTACTGTGCTGAGAGGGACCCTGGAGCTCTGGGGCCCCCTCCGGACTCAGTCAGGAGCTCTCGAGCCAGGGTACTGTGCTGAGGGGGCCCCTGGAGCTCTGGGCCCCCCTCAGGGCTCAGTCAGGAGCTCTCGAGCCAGGGTACTGTGCTGAGGGGGCCCCTGGAGCTCTTGGGCCCCCTCAGGGCTCAGTCAGGAGCTCTCAAGCCAGGGTACTGTGCTGAGGGGGCCCCTGGAGCTCTGGGGCCCCCTCAGGGCTCAGTCAGGAGCTCTCAAGCCAGGGTACTGTGCTGAGGGGGCCCCTGGAGCTCTGGGGCCCCTCAGGACTCAGTCAGGAGCTCTCGAGCCAGGGTACTGTGCTGAGGGGGCCCCTGGAGCTCTGGGCCCCCCTCAGTGCTCAGTCAGGAGATCTCGAGCCAGGGTATTGTGCTGAGGGGGCCCCTGGAACTCTAGGGCCCCCTCAGGGCTCAGTCAGGAGCTCTCAAGCCAGGGTGCTGTGCTGAGGGGGCCCCTGGAGCTCTGGGGCCCCCTCAGGGCTCAGTCAGGAGCTCTTAAGCCAGGGTACTGTGCTGAGGGGGGGGGCTGGAGCTCAGGGGCCCCCTCAGGGCTCAGTCAGGAGCTCTGAAGCCAGGGTACTGTGCTGAGGGGGCCCCTGGAGCTCTAGGGCCCCCTCAGGGCTCAGTCAGGAGCTCTCAAGCCAGGGCACTGTGCTGAGGGGGCCCCTGGAGCTCTAGGGCCCCCTCAGGGCTCAGTCGGGAGCTCTCAAGCCAGGGTACTGTGCTGAGGGGGCCCCTGGAGCTCTGGGGCCCCCTCAGGGCTCAGTCAGGAGCTCTCGTGCCAGGGTACTGTGCTGAGGGGGGGGGCTGGAGCTCTGGGGCCCCCTCAGGATTCAGTCAGGAGCTCTCGAGCCAGGGTACTGTGATGAGGGGGCCCCTGGAGCTCTGGGGCCCCCTCAGGGCTCAGTCAGGAGCTCTCGAGCCAGGGTACTGTGATGAGGGGGCCCCTGGAGCTCTGGGGCCCCTCAGTCAGGAGCTCTCGAGCCAGGGTACTGTGATGAGGGGGCCCCTGGAGCTCTGGGGCCCCTCAGTCAGGAGCTCTCGAGCCAGGGCACTGTGCTGAGGGGGCCCCTGGAGCTCTGGGGCCCCCTCAGGGCTCAGTCAGAAGCTCTCAAGTCAGGGCACTGTGCTGAGGGGGCCCCTGGAGCTCTGGGGCCCCCTCAGGACTCAGTCAGGAGCTCTCAAGCCAGGGTACTGTGCTGAGTGGGCCCCTGGAGCTCTGGGGCCCCTCAGTCAGGAGCTCTCAAGCCAGGGTACTGTGCTGGGTGGGCCCCTGGAGCTCTGGGGTCCCCTCAGGGCTCAGTCAGGAGCTCTTAAGCCAGGGTACTGTGCTGAGGGGGGGGGCTGGAGCTCAGGGGCCCCCTCAGGGCTCAGTCAGGAGCTCTGAAGCCAGGGTACTGTGCTGAGGGGGCCCCTGGAGCTCTAGGGCCCCCTTAGGGCTCAGTCAGGAGCTCTCAAGCCAGGGCACTGTGCTGAGGGGGCCCCTGGAGCTCTGGGGCCCCCTCAGGGCTCAGTCAGGAGCTCTTAAGCCAGGGTACTGTGCTGAGGGGGGGGGGGCTGGAGCTCAGGGGCCCCCTCAGGGCTCAGTCAGGAGCTCTGAAGCCAGGGTACTGTGCTGAGGGGGCCCCTGGAGCTCTAGGGCCCCCTCAGGGCTCAGTCAGGAGCTCTCAAGCCAGGGCACTGTGCTGAGGGGGCCCCTGGAGCTCTAGGGCCCCCTCAGGGCTCAGTCGGGAGCTCTCAAGCCAGGGTACTGTGCTGAGGGGGCCCCTGGAGCTCTGGGGCCCCCTCAGGGCTCAGTCAGGAGCTCTCGTGCCAGGGTACTGTGCTGAGGGGGGGGCCTGGAGCTCTGGGGCCCCCTCAGGACTCAGTCAGGAGCTCTCGAGCCAGGGTACTGTGCTGAGGGGGCCCCTGGAGCTCTGGGGCCCCCTCAGGACTCAGTCAGGAGCTCTCGAGCCAGGGTACTGTGATGAGGGGGCCCCTGGAGCTCTGGGGCCCCTCAGTCAGGAGCTCTCGAGCCAGGGTACTGTGATGAGGGGGCCCCTGGAGCTCTGGGGCCCCTCAGTCAGGAGCTCTCGAGCCAGGGCACTGTGATGAGGGGGCCCCTGGAGCTCTGGGGCCCCCTCAGGGCTCAGTCAGAAGCTCTCAAGTCATGGCACTGTGCTGAGGGGGCCCCTGGAGCTCTGGGGCCCCCTCAGGACTCAGTCAGGAGCTCTCAAGCCAGGGTACTGTGCTGAGTAGGCCCCTGGAGCTCTGGGGCCCCTCAGTCAGGAGCTCTCAAGCCAGGGTACTGTGCTGAGGGGGCCCCTGGAGCTCTGGGGCCCACTCAGGGCTCAGTCAGGAGCTCTCGAGCCAGGGTACTGTGCAGAGGGGGCCCCTGGAGCTCTGGGGCCCCTCAGGGCTCAGTCAGGAGCTCTGAAGCTAGGGTACTGTGCAGAGGGGGCCCCTGGAGCTCAGGGGCCCCCTCAGGGCTCAGTCAGGAGCTCTGAAGCCAGGCTACTGTGCTGAGGGGGCCCCTGGAGCAGCAGGGGCCCCCTCACGGCTCAGTCAGGAGCACTTGAGACAGGGTACTGTGCTGAGGAGGCCACTGGAGCTGCAGGGGCCCCCTCAGGACTCAGTCAGGAGCTCTCGTGCCAGGGTACTGTGCTGAGGGGGCCCCTGGAGCTCTGGGCCCCCCTCAGGGCTCAGTCAGGAGCTCTCGAGCCAGGGTACTGTGCTGAGGGAGGTCCCTGGAGCTCTGGGGCCCCTTCAAGACTCAGTCAGGAGCTCTCGGGCCAGGGTACTGTGCTGAGGGGGCCCCTGGAGCCCTGGGGCCCCCTCAGGGCTCAGTCAGGAGCTCTGAAGCCAGGGTACTGTGCTGAGAGGGACCCTGGAGCTCTGGGGCCCCCTCCGGACTCAGTCAGGAGCTCTCGAGCCAGGGTACTGTGCTGAGGGGGGCCCTGGAGCTCTAGGGCCCCCTCAGGGCTCAGTCAGGAGCTCTCAAGCCAGGGTACTGTGCTGAGGGGGGCCCCTGGAGCTCTAGGGCCCACTCAGGGCTCAGTCAGGAGCTCTCGGGCCAGGGTACTGTGCTGAGGGGGGCCCCTGGAGCTCTGGGGCCCCTCAGTCAGGAGCTCTCAAGCCAGGGTACTGTGCAGAGGGGGCCCCTGGAGCTCTGGGGCCCCTCAGGACTCAGTCAGCAGCTCTCAAGCCAGGGTACTGTGCTGAGGGGGCCCCTGGAGCCCTGGGGCCCCCTCAGGGCTCAGTCAGGAGCTCTGAAGCCAGGGTACTGTGCTGAGAGGGACCCTGGAGCTCTGGGGCCCCCTCCGGACTCAGTCAGGAGCTCTCGAGCCAGGGTACTGTGCTGAGGGGGCCCCTGGAGCTCTGGGGCCCCCTCCGGACTCAGTCAGGAGCTCTCAAGCCAGGGTACTGTGCTGAGGGGGCCCCTGGAGCTCTGGGCCCCCCTCAGTGCTCAGTCAGGAGCTCTCGAGCCAGGGTACTGTGCTGAGGGGGGGCCCTGGAGCTCTGGGGCCCCTTCAAGACTCAGTCAGGAGCTCTTAAGCCAGGGTACTGTGCTGAGGGGGCCCCTGGAGCTCAGGGGCCCCCTCAGGGCTCAGTCAGGAGCTCTCAAGCCAGGGTACTGTGCTGAGGGGGGGGGGGCTGGAGCTCAGTGGCCCTCTCAGGACTCAGTCAGGAGCTCTCAAGCCAGGGTACTGTGCTAAGGGGGCCCCTGGAGCTCAGGGGCCCCCTCAGGGCTCAGTCAGGAGCTTTCGGGCCAGGGTACTGTGCTGAGGGGGCCCCTGGAGCAGCAGGGGCCCCCTCAGGGCTCAGTCAGGAGCTCTTGAGACAGGGTACTGTGCTGAGAGGGACCCTGGAGCTCTGGGGCCCCCTCAGGGCTCAGTCAGGAGCTCTCGAGCCAGGGTACTGTGCTGAGGGGGCCCCTGGAGCTCTTGGGCCCCCTCAGGGCTCAGTCAGGAGCTCTCAAGCCAGGGTACTGTGCTGAGGGGGCCCCTGGAGCTCTGGGGCCCCCTCAGGGCTCAGTCAGGAGCTCTCAAGCCAGGGTACTGTGCTGAGGGGGCCCCTGGAGCTCTGGGGCCCCTCAGGACTCAGTCAGGAGCTCTCGAGCCAGGGTACTGTGCTGAGGGGGCCCTGGAGCTCTGGGCCCCCCTCAGTGCTCAGTCAGGAGATCTCGAGCCAGGGTATTGTGCTGAGGGGGCCCCTGGAGCTCTGGGGCCCCCTCAGGGCTCAGTCAGGAGCTCTGAAGCCAGGGTACTGTGCTGAGGGGGCCCCTGGAGCTCTAGGGCCCCCTTAGGGCTCAGTCAGGAGCTCTCAAGCCAGAGCACTGTGCTGAGGGGGCCCCTGGAGCTCTAGGGCCCCCTCAGGGCTCAGTCGGGAGCTCTCAAGCCAGGGTACTGTGCTGAGGGGGCCCCTGGAGCTCTGGGGCCCCCTCAGGGCTCAGTCAGGAGCTCTCGTGCCAGGGTACTGTGCTGAGGGGGGGGCCTGGAGCTCTGGAGCCCCCTCAGGACTCAGTCAGGAGCTCTCGAGCCAGGGTACTGTGCTGA
Organism: Lissotriton helveticus; assembly: GCF_964261635.1. NCBI lineage: Eukaryota > Metazoa > Chordata > Amphibia > Caudata > Salamandridae > Lissotriton > Lissotriton helveticus. The sequence continues at coordinate 509,160,275 of NC_136060.1, read as the reverse complement.
GGGGGCCCCTGGAGCTCTGGTGCCCCCTCAGGACTCAGTCAGGAGCTCTCGAGCCAGGGTACTGTGATGAGGGGGCCCCTGGAGCTCTGGGGCCCCTCAGTCAGGAGCTCTCGAGCCAGGGTACTGTGATGAGGGGGCCCCTGGAGCTCTGGGGCCCCTCAGTCAGGAGCTCTCGAGCCAGGGCACTGTGCTGAGGGGGCCCCTGGAGCTCTGGGGCCCCCTCAGGGCTCAGTCAGAAGCTCTCAAGTCAGGGCACTGTGCTGAGGGGGCCCCTGGAGCTCTGGGGCCCCCTCAGGACTCAGTCAGGAGCTCTCAAGCCAGGGTACTGTGCTGAGGGGGCCCCTGGAGCTCTGGGGCCCCTCAGTCAGGAGCTCTCAAGCCAGGGTACTGTGCTGAGGGGGCCCCTGGAGCTCTGGGGCCCACTCAGGGCTCAGTCAGGAGCTCTCGAGCCAGGGTACTGAGCAGAGAGGGCCCCTGGAGCTCTGGGGCCCCTCAGGGCTCAGCAGGAGCTCTGAAGCCAGGGTACTGTGCAGAGGGGGCCCCTGGAGCAGCAGGGGCCCCCTCAGGGCTCAGTCAGGAGCTCTTGAGACAGGGTACTGTGCTGAGGAGGCCCCTGGAGCTCTGGGGCCCCCTCAGGACTCAGTCAGGAGCTCTCAAGCCAGGGTACTGTGGTGAGGGGGCCCCTGGAGCTCTGGGGCCCCTCAGTCAGGAGCTCTCAAGCCAGGGTACTGTGCTGAGGGGGGCCCTGGAGCTCTGGGGCCCACTCAGGGCTCAGTCAGGAGCTCTCGAGCCAGGGTACTGTGCAGAGGGGGCCCCTGGAGCTCTGGGGCCCCTCAGGGCTCAGTCAGGAGCTCTGAAGCCAGGGTACTGTGCAGAGGGGGCCCCTGGAGCTCAGGGGCCCCCTCAGGGCTCAGTCAGGAGCTCTGAAGCCAGGCTACTGTGCTGAGGGGGGCCCTGGAGCAGCAGGGGCCCCCTCAGGGCTCAGTCAGGAGCTCTCGTGCCAGGGTACTGTGCTGAGGGGGCCCCTGGAGCTCTGGGCCCCCCTCAGGGCTCAGTCAGGAGCTCTCGAGCCAGGGTACTGTGCTGAGGGGGGTCCCTGGAGCTCTGGGGCCCCTTCAAGACTCAGTCAGGAGCTCTCAAGCCAGGGTACTGTGCTGAGGGGGGCCCCTGGAGCTCTGGGGCCCCTCAGGGCTCAGTCAGGAGCTCTCAAGCCAGGGTACTGTGCTGAGGGGGCCCCTGGAGCTCTGGGGCCCCCTCAGGGCTCAGTCAGGAGCTCTCAAGCCAGGGTACTGTGCTGAGGGGGCCCCTGGAGCTCTGGGGCCCCTCAGGACTCAGTCAGGAGCTCTCAAGCCAGGGTACTGTGCTGAGGGGGGCCCCTGGAGCTCTGGGGCCCCTCAGGGCTCAGTCAGGAGCTCTCAAGCCAGGGTACTGTGCTGAGGGGGCCCCTGGAGCTCTGGGGCCCCCTCAGGGCTCAGTCAGGAGCTCTCAAGCCAGGGTATTTTGCTGAGGGGGGGCCCTGGAGCTCTGGGGCCCCCTCAGGGCTCAGTCAGGAGCTCTGAAGCCAGGGTACTGTGCTGAGAGGGACCCTGGAGCTCTGGGGCCCCCTCCGGACTCAGTCAGGAGCTCTCGAGCCAGGGTACTGTGCTGAGGAGGCCCCTGGAGCTCTGGGGCCCCCTCCGGACTCAGTCAGGAGCTCTCAAGCCAGGGTACTGTGCTGAGGGGGCCCCTGGAGCTCTGGGCCCCCCTCAGTGGTCAGTCAGGAGCTCTCGAGCCAGGGTACTGTGCTGAGGGGGGGCCCTGGAGCTCTGGGGCCCCTTCAAGACTCAGTCAGGAGCTCTTAAGCCACTGTACTGTGCTGAGGGGGCCCCTGGAGCTCAGGGGCCCCCTCAGGGCTCAGTCAGGAGCTCTCAAGCCAGGGTACTGTGCTGAGGGGGGGGGGGCTGGAGCTCAGGGGCCCTCTCAGGACTCAGTCAGGAGCTCTCAAGCCAGGGTACTGTGCTAAGGGGGGCCCTGGAGCTCAGGGGCCCCCTCAGGGCTCAGTCAGGAGCTTTCGGGCCAGGGTACTGTGCTGAGGGGGCCCCTGGAGCAGCAGGGGCCCCCTCAGGGCTCAGTCAGGAGCTCTTGAGACAGGGTACTGTGCTGAGGGGGGGGCCTGGAGCTCTGGGGCCCCCTCCGGACTCAGTCAGGAGCTCTCGAGCCAGGGTACTGTGCTGAGGGGGCCCCTGGAGCTCTGGGGCCCCCTCAGGGCTCAGTCAGGAGCTCTCGAGCCAGGGTACTGTGCTGAGGGGGCCCCTGGAGCTCTTGGGCCCCCTCAGGGCTCAGTCAGGAGCTCTCAAGCCAGGGTACTGTGCTGAGGGGGCCCCTGGAGCTCTGGGGCCCCCTCAGGGCTCAGTCAGGAGCTCTCAAGCCAGGGTACTGTGCTGAGGGGGCCCCTGGAGCTCTGGGGCCCCTCAGGACTCAGTCAGGAGCTCTCAAGCCAGGGTACTGTGCTGAGGGGGGCCCCTGGAGCTCTGGGGCCCCTCAGTCAGGAGCTCTCAAGCCAGGGTACTGTGCTGAGGGGGCCCCTGGAGCTCGGGCCCCCACACTGTGGAGGCTGCAGGAGCTCTTGTTACGGCACTGCACATATTTTGAGCTTGTAGTACCGCAGTACTATGCGATGCCAGATATCAACACATGACTGGACAGAGTCACCCCCTCTATAGCTCCTACTAAAAGCACGTGCCCCCAGGCGCTGCCTGGCATGGCTCGGGCTGGAGGCAGCTGGTGGGCAGCTTGGCAGGGGAGGTGCGTGGTTTCTGCCCAGGCCCTGCCAAGAGAGAGTACTGAAGGAGGGATCTGTGAGTGCCAAGGACAGCGCATCCTTTCCAGTCCACCGGGGGGGGCGCTGTACCCATCAGAATAAACAGGGTTCACTGTGTGCGCGATTTATCAGGAAAACACGCGTGTCAGAGGTCATGACAAGTCACATGGAGACCAGGTCACCAGCATTTGAAACACCTAATTATAGACCTGACAATCTTTAGGGAAATCTCACCGTGTGAAAGAGGATGGGGGGAGGGGCAGGGCTGGAGAAGGGAGTGGGACATTGGGGGTTCATAAGGGGGGGCTAAGGAAAGGGGCGTGGCTTTGCATTCAGCCATACTCAGCAGCCACGCCTACCATCCCACAAACGTGAACAGCGTTCACTCGCACGCTAAGGTTTCCATCTCACCGTGTGTCCACCGTGTGATATCAGCTCGTCAGACACCGTGTGAGGACCTCTGAGCTCCTGTGACACGCGGTGCAACATGTGAGGTGACAAGTTGATTAGTACAAATTTCTGTTTCCGAATCAGAGAATCAGGGATGTGGGAAGTTTCCTTTCCAACTTTCGTTTGTTCGTGTGCTTGAGGGCCCTCCATATATTGCAGTATTTTTCCTCTATGTTTACTGTGTTCGCTTTTGTAACCTGCACACGTCACTCTTTCCTCCTGTAATGCACCGTTTTGCTACCTCTTGTATGTTGTTGGCTCACGATTGACATTATTGCTTCATTTAATGTAACGTTTGCTTTTCTAATTTGTTCACTTGTAATTTTCTCATGTACCAGTTTTGTTCCTATTGTGAAGCGCTCTGACGCCTTCGGGTAAAGTCCGCACTATATAAAAACGCATAAATAAAATAAAATAAATGCAATTCCAACTGAGATTTGTGGATATAGAAATTGCTCAAGTATAGTGGGGAGGGGGGTGGGGGGGGAATGGGATCCCACATCAAAGGCCAGTGGTTTTGGGGGGAGGATCCGAAGCCAAGACCGGGGAATGCTCTGGGCTGCCAGGACAGGCGAGGCCGAGGCTCCCTGTGGTGCGGGCCGGCCCCAAATTACACCCGGAGGGGAGGGGCCGCGGGGGGGCAGGAGAGCAGCAGACATGGAATCTGGGGTCTGAGGCCCTGGTGCTAAAGAAGGGAGTGGGGGCAGGAGCAAACCTGGGATTTTATTTATTTTTATTTTATTTCATGCGTTTTTGTATAGCGCGGACTTTACCCGAGGGTGTCGGAGCGCTTTACAATAAGAACAGTAATGATACGTGAGGAGAAAATACAAGTGAACAAATTACAAAAGCAAACGTTACATTACATGAGGCAAAAGTGACAATTGTGCATGTATCGAGCAAACAAAATACAAGAGGTGCAAGTTACAAAAGAGTACAAAATACAAGTAGAGGTATAGTACTGCAATAAAAGGCAGAAACTCGAAACACAAGAACAAACGTTGCGTTACATGAGGCAATGGTGGCAATTGTGCATGTATCAGAGGCAAACAAAATACAAGAGGTAACAAAAGGTACATTACACGAGGAAAAGTGACGTGTGCATGTTACAAAGGAGTACACAATACAAGTAGAAGGATAATAGTACAATAAATAGCAGACTTTCAAAGCACAAGAACACACTGGGAAGGCACTACTATAGTCATGGAGAACAGAATTTCCTATATTACAGGGTCTCCCTTCAGGTAATAGAGAGGGCGTGAATTAGATTAGGAGGTGTCTTTGAAGGAGGAGAACTTTGAGGTCCCTTTTGAAGGCCTGGGAGGAGGCGGTGGTCCGGAGCTGCGACGGAAGTGAGTTCCAGATTCTCACCGCGTTGCCTGAGAAGGATTGGGCCATCGATCTTTCCTTCTTGAAAGTGGGATGTTCAAGCAGTAGCTTCTCCGCATTGCGTGATGGTCTAGAGCCTCCAGAAAGTTTCAGTTTATTTGCCAGGTAGCGAGGAGAGGAGGAGTGCAAGGCTTTGTGGGTGATACAAGCGGTCTTGTAGATAGATCTTGCCTCGATTGGAAGCCAGCGGAGGGTGGATAACAACGGTGTGATGTGCACGCTTCTTTTGGCCCCATAAATGAAACGAGCTGCTGAATGGAGAACAGATCTAAGGGGGGACAAGTGGGATTTGGGGAGGCCAGTAAGAAGAGAATTCCAGTAGGCCAGTCTGTAGAGAACCAGCGATTGCACCAGGGTTATAAGGTCCTGCTCCGGGATTAAGCAACGGATTCCCCAAAGAACGCGCAGATGGTATCGAGCAGACTTTGCAATGGAATTGATGTGGGAGAGTAGATTGAGTTTTTTGTCTAGAATGACACCAAGGGATTTTGCGCTGTCGACAATGATGGGTTTATTGTTAAGTAGATTCATCTGATCCATCCATGATTGAACCGGGGAGGAGAGAGTGAGGAGGAGGAATTCAGTTTTGGAGGGATTCGAATCAGTTGATGAGTTGACATCCAGTTTTGAATGGAGTCGAGAGTAGAGTTTAGGAACGAGAGATCGTGAGTGGAGGCAACCTTGAGGTAGATTTGAGTGTTGTCCGGATAGAGATGATAGTGGATCCCGGATTTCCCAGTGGTTCTAAATAGAGATTGAACAATGTAGGTGCAAGTACAGAGCCTTGAGGAACACCTTGACCTACCGCCAAAGGCGATGAAAGACTGTTCGCTATTTAGATCATTTGGGATCTATCTGACAGGAAGGAGGCAAACCATTTAAGCACAGTGCCCTCCATGCCCATTCTCTGTTGAAGAATATTGAGGAGGGTGTTGTGATTGACAGTGTCAAAGGCTGCAGAAAGGTCCAGGAGAATTAGAAGACAGGACCCCCCCCGCATCGAGTATCCTCAGCGCGTCATCAACCACTTGCAGAAGGGCTGTTTCAGTGCTGCAGTTTTGGATGAAGCCAGACTGACAATTATCAAGAAGATCATTGTCCTTGATATGACGAGAGAGTTGTTTTGCTACACATCTTTCTGTGATCTGCGCAAGAAAGGGAAGGTTAGTGATGGGGCAGAAGTTGTTGAGGTCCTTCACATCAGCAGTGGGTTTTTTAAGAAGCGGGGTGACCTGCCCAGTTTTGAAGGAAACAGGAAGGGTTCTTCCTGGGGCTAAGAGAGCGAGGGGAGGGGGGACAGGAGCAGCAGCAAACATGGCTGGGTCCAAGGATCTGAGGCTCTGGTGTGGAGGGGTGGGGGGCAGGATCTGGGATCTGAGACCCTGGACCCTGTCGCTCGGAGGGGGGGCAGTGCCTGAGGTCTTGATGTTGGGAGGGGCAAGACCTGAGGTCTGAGCTCCTGGCGCTGGCCAAACCGTAATAAGGGCATAGGCCTCCTCTAGCTGCACCTACAGTACAGTAGCCACCTCTCTCCACGTCATCGTGGACGCTGCGTACGGTCCTAACCTTCACCCTACAAATCCTTGTCTTCATCTGTGTCGCTGTAACACAAAGACTACAATACCAGAAAGCATTGCGGTATCACATGACAGCCCAGAGTTGTAAAAAGTGAGCTAGCATGAGCAAAATAACCGTCTGACGAGACAGCTAAAGCAGTCACAAAGGCCAGACCTAACACAGATACATATTTGGAAAGAATGATGACATGTAGTTGTAGTGAATAAATAATCCAGGGTAAGGAAGCTTGCAGCGGGATCTGGTTTCTATAACAAGAAGCTCCAGGGACAGGAAGTAGAAACATCAGAATGTATTTCCCATTGTGGGCTACGGGAATATTCTGAAGGCCTCGTCCTTGGAGGCGGCCCTTGGGGGTGCTGGTTTCAGAGCATTGGATGTGAGACATGATACCGACATATCCAGTGTTTAATTTGAGCCGGTGTTTGCAGGTGGGGGCCACCAACACATTTTTGGGTATCTGCATTTATTGGACCTCAGTAAACTGTGACCCAGAGCAAGAAAGAGAAACGCACAAAGAGAGAGAAAGGAGCAGAATCCTTGACAAAGGGAGAAAGCAGGAACTACGGGAGTGAGGTGAAGGGGCGGGGAGCGCAGGGTGCAGGGTGATTTGATGGGTGAAGGAGGCGGGAGGGGCCTTCAAGAGTACATATAGCGCCTCTGTACTCCGCACACTGACATTCAATAGCGCCAGTCACCGGCTTCTGAGCAACATTCGGGTCCCAGCATCCATTCTCTTACAAATTAAGCAGTAGACGTACTACTTTTGAAAAAATGACTCCGCAATCCCTGCAAAGGGAACTATTACCCGGAGGGGACTGGGAACCAGGTCTAGAGCTCCTAAAACACATGTTCTTCCGGGTCACAGGAGACGAGTGTAGAATGAACACGTATGACCACTTATGGTGCGAGAAAAAAGTGTCACTTAACATGTACACATTGCTGTCTGTCCTGAGCCGGCAGCATATGTCCCGGCATAACACGCACTGCCTAATTTGAGCCGGTGGTTTCCAGTGCTCAGCACCGGCACTTAATTGTCAACACTAGCATTTATGACAGTCTGCACAAGGTGGCGCTGTCTGGCTAATTTAGAGATGACCACAACAGTTAATTATTAATTCAGTATGCATTAAAAATGCCTATCACCTGCTCCCAAGTCATTCCTATAAGCTCTGGGGGCCTGGAATAGTCCCTATGGTCTCACTTGTAGGAGTGTGATGGTTAGTAGTTGTGATGGTTGTCACTGGCAGCGTGGCAGGGGCAGTGTGTGGTGCAGCTGCAGAGGCCTCCTGACGACAGCCCTGGCACTATTAGCACGCAACTAGAAGTGAGCAACGATAGCGCTGGGAGGCCTGAGTGTAGCGCTGGGAGGCCTGAGTGAGTCTTCGAGCAGCCTCTGTAGCGCCTAGAAGCCGCTTCACCTCTAGCAGAGGAGCTAACCTTCTAGGGCCCCTCTGATCTCAGACCCCCACGGCTCCAGCAGGGCCCTCACCCACTGGGGGCAGGCAATGCTTGTTTATGTACAGAGGTGTGTGTGCGCGTGCATGTGAGAGTCTGCACAGAGTCTGAGGGCGGAGGCGTCACTTGAATCTCCCATCCCAGGTGCTATCCAGCTATGCACCCCCCATACATGTACCCCCCCCCAGCCCCACCCCTTCGCCTATGTCGATCTTGAATGTAAAGACCCACAATCCACCCGTGACCAGCACGTGACCGTTGCAGTTCTTCTAACCAGGGCTGGGAAGCCTTCGGGCAGCCACGCGCGTTACAAATACCTAAACCCTGTGGTGTGTATAAAGTGCTCGCTGCATTCCAGGGCCATGGAGGCGCTATATACAAACCCCAATAAATACATACATATCTACATGCATACACACAGGGTTACATATACACAAATACATACCAGCATACACACACCTACGTACACCCAAACACACAGACACACATGCAGACATACACACACATGCACACATACATACCTACACACACACCTACACACATACACACATAAATGTATACATGTACATACATACATAAATACATACATGCATACAAACATACATACACACATACATGCATACTCATACATACATACATACTCATACACACACATGCACCTACATACATACACCCATAAATGTATACATGTACATACATACATAAATACATACATGCATACAAACATACATACACACATACATGCATACTCATACATACATACATACTCATACACACACATGCACCTACATACATACACACATAAATGCATACATGTACATACATACCTACATACATACCTACATACATACATGCATGCATACATACATACATACATACATACATACATACACACATACATGCATACTCATACATACATACATACTCATACACACACATGCACCTACATACATACACACATAAATGCATACATGTACATACATACCTACATACATACCTACATACATACATGCATGCATACATACATACATACATACATACATACACACATACATGCATACTCATACATACATACATACTCATACACACACATGCACCTACATACATACACACATAAATGCATACATGTACATACATACCTACATACATACCTACATACATACATGCATGCATACATACATACACACATACATGCATACTCATACATACATACATACTCATACACACATGCACCTACATACATACACACATAAATGCATACATGTACATACATACCTACATACATACCTACATACATACATGCATGCATACATACATACATACATACACACATACATGCATACTCATACATACATACATACTCATACACACACACATACACACAGGCATACATACAGCAGTGAAAACACTTAACAGTAAGAGTTGGACATGTAAAACCTGAGATCACTGAACACTCCGGGGATCTTTCAACCTAAAAAAACAAGTGAGGAAGAACACAGGAGAACACAAAACAACACAACAATCTAACAGTATAACAGTGCAAAAACGGGACAATTATACAAACACTGCACAGCTGGCAGGCACCAGCAAACAAGAAAATCACACACAATACAAGCAGAACTGGACAACAAAAGTGCACATCACAATATTATGTAAAAGCACAATTGCATTGCAATAATTTCACAACAGTATAACACAAAAATACAACAAGACTCCAGCACTACATAACATGGTAACACAAACAACAGAAAACAACAGAAAATAACACAACAAACGGAACAGCACAAAAACGCTATACAGAAAAATATCACCATACATTTCTACAACAAAACAAGCACAACGCAGCAATACAACAATAACACAACAGGTAACAACATCCCAGCAATGCACAACAAAAGACACAATAAAAACTGAACAGAGAGACAATAGCAGCCTCCGCCCACAACCTCCCCCTCTCGCCCCCTGCTGACGTGCATGGAGTGTGCACTTACTGCTCCACACAGACTCCAGGGGTGAGGAGATGGTAGGTGTGGGCTTCATACATGAAGTGTGTGCTGCATGGTTCGGGTACAGAGTGTACAGCTGTGGAGTGCACTTGAGGCCCTGGACCTGTGGCCCCAGGCTGCACAAAGAGTGTGACGGCAGTCGGGGTCCACACACACACATGTATTGTACATTATACATGGATCCTTATAAAATGGCACCAACTTTCCTTAGAAACAGCTCCTTGCTGACTCAAATGACACAGACATAGAGAAGGGACTTCGAGCCCCCACTTGGCTGTTGTTTCCCCCAGATGCAGGGGTCCGAGCTGAGTAAGGAGTATTCACATTCACCGGAGGTCTGGGGGGTCAGGAACTGGGTATTTGAAAGGCCCTTACCACTACTCAGGGGTGAGACAACCTACTCCAGGGGTGAGTAAACATACTCCAGGGTGAGACAACATACTCCACTAATAGCACCACCCACCCCAGGCCAGGAATAGACAACATACTCCACTAGAAACACAACCCACCCCAGGCCAGGAATAGACAACATACTCCACTAATAACACAACCCACCCCAGGCCAGGAATACACAACATACTCCACTAATAACACAACCCACCCCAGGCCAGGAATACACAACATACTCCACTAAAAACACAACCCACCCCAGGCCAGGAATAGAGAACATACTCCACTAATAACACAACCCACCCCAGGCCAGGAATAGACAACATACTCCACTAATAACACAACCCACCCCAGGCCAGGAATAGACAACATACTCCACTAATAACACAACCCACCCCAGGCCAGGAATAGACAACATACTCCACTAATAACACAACCCACCCCAGGCCAGGAATAGGCAACATACTCCACTAATAACACAACCCACCCCAGGCCAGGAATAGACAACATACTCCACTAATAACACAACCCACCCCAGGCCAGGAATAGACAACATACTCCACTAATAACACAACCCACCCCAGGCCAGGAATAGGCAACATACTCCACTAATAACACAACCCACCCCAGGCCAGGAATAGACAACATACTCCACTAATAACACAACCCACCCCAGGCCAGGAATACACAACATACTCCACTAATAAGACAACCCACCCCAGGCCAGGAATACACAACATACTCCACTAATAACACAACCCACCCCAGGCCAGGAATACACAACATACTCCACTAATAACACAACCCACCCCAGGCCAGGAATACACAACATACTCCACTAATAACACAACCCACCCCAGGCCGGGAATAGACAACATACTCCACTAATAACACAACCCACCCCAGGCCAGGAATACACAACATACTCCACTAATAACACAACCCACCCCAGGCCAGGAATACACAACATACTCCACTAATAACACAACCCACCCCAGGCCAGGAATACACAACATACTCCACTAATAACATAACCCACCCCAGGCCAGGAATAGACAACATACTCCACTAAAAACCCAACCCACCCCAGGCCAGGAATACACAACATACTCCACTAATTACACAACCCACCCCAGGCCAGGAATAGACAACATACTCCACTAATAACACAACCCACCCCAGGCCAGGAATAGACAACATACTCCACTAATAACACAACCCACCCCAGGCCAGGAATAGACAACATACTCCACTAATAACACAACCCACCCCAGGACAGGAATAGACAACATACTCCACCAATAACACAACCCACCCCAGGCCAGGAATAGACAACATACTCCACCAATAACACAACCCACCCCAGGCCAGGAATAGACAACATACTCCACCAATAACACAACCCACCTCAGGCCAGGAATAGACAACATACTCCACCAATAACACAACCCACCCCAGGCCAGGAATAGACAACATACTCCACTAATGACACAACCCACCCCAGGCCAGGAATAAACAACATACTCCACTAATAACGCAACCCACCCCAGGCCAATAATAGACAACACACTCCACTAATAACACAACCCACCCCAAGGTAGGAATAGACAACATACTCCACTAATAACACAACCCACCCCAGGCCGGGAATAGACAACATACTCCACTAATACCACAACCCACCCCAGGCCGGGAATAGACAACATACTCCACTAATAACACAACCCACCCCAGGCCAGGAATAGACAACACACTCCACTAATAACACAACCCACCCCAGGCCAGGAATAGACAACATACTCCACTAATAACACAACCCACCCCAGGCCAGGAATAAACAACATACTCCACTAATAACACAACCCACCCCAGGCCAGGAATAAACAACATACTCCACTAATAACACAACCCACCCCAGGCCAGGAATAGACAACACACTCCACTAATAACACAACCCACCCCAGGCCAGGAATAAACAACATACTCCACTAATAACAACCCACCCCGGGCCAGGAATAGGCAACACACTCCACTAATAACACAACCCATCCCAGACCAGGAATAGACAACATACTCCACTAATAACACAATCCACCCCAGGCCAGGATTAGACAACATACTCCACTAATAACACAACCCACCCCAGGCCAGGAATAGACAACATACTCCGGTAATGAGACCACGCGCCCCACCAGTGGCGAGACAGCCCTTCAATGAGACGGACGTACCTGAGATGGAGACGCGTCCCTTGCACGGCAGTCGGTCATCCATGGGGCCGGCATCAGACGGGCTGCGGACAGAGAAGACAGGCAGGGTACATACATGTCACAGGCAGAGGGTGTAGCGCTTAGAAACCACATGAGAGCTTGGCATGACCAGTGAGACACAGTAATGGTACATACATGTGACAGGCAGAGAGTGTAGCGCTTAGAGACCACATGAGAGCTTGGCATGACCCGTACACACATGTCACAGGCAGAGAGTGTAGTGCTTAGAAACCACATGAGAGCTTAGCATGACCTGTACACACGTGTCACAGGCAGAGAGTGTAGTGCTTAGAAACCACATGAGAGCTTGGCATGACCCGTACACACATGTCACAGGCAGAGGGTGTAGCGCTTAGAAACCACATGAGAGCTTGGCATGACCAGTGAGACACAGTAATGGTACATACATGTGACAGGCAGAGAGTGTAGCGCTTAGAGACCACATGAGAGCTTGGCATGACCCATACACACATGTCACAGGCAGAGAGTGTAGCGCTTAGAAACCACATGAGAGCTTGGCATGACCCGTACACACATGTCACAGGCAGAGAGTGTAGCGCTTAGAAACCACATTAGAGCTTGGCATGACCCGTACACACATGTCAGAGGCAGAGATTATAGCGCTTAGACACTACATGAGAGCTTGGCATGACTCGTGAGACACAGTAATGGTACACACGTGACAGGCAGCGAGTGTAGTGCTTAGAAACCACATGAGAGCTTGGCATGACTCGTGAGACACAGTAATGGTACACACGTGACAGGCAGCGAGTGTAGTGCTTAGCTTCCACATGAGAACGCCTAAACTCTCTTGTTAATTCTCAACATTTCTGCTTTCACGCGATTTCTTAATTCTGTGTGCCTCTGTCTACACCCCCTCCACCCAGACCCCCTTCTCTGCAATTCTTCTGTAGTCCCTCCCACTTTCACCGTTTCCACCCTCCCTCCTCACCCCCACCCCTCCCGTGGTCCCTCCCATGTCTCTCTCTCTCTCTCTCTCTCTCTCTCTCTCTCTCTCTCTCTCTCTCTCTCTCTTCTCTCTCTCTCTCTCTCTCTCTCTCTCTCTCTCTCTCTCTCTCTCCCCCTCTCTCTCTCTCTCCCCCTCCCTCTCTCTCTCTCTCTCTCTCTGTCTCTCTCTCTCCCCCTCCCTCTCTCTCTCTCTCTCTGTCTCTCTCTCTCCCCCTCCCTCTCTCTCTCTCTCTCTCTCTCTCTGTCTCTCTCTTCTCTCTCTCTCTCTCTGTCTCTCTCTCATTATCTCTCTCTCTCTCTCCCTCTCTCCCTCTCTCTCTCCCTCTCTCCCTCTCTCTCTCTCTCTCCCCTCTCTCTCTCTCTCTCTCTCTCTCTCTCTCTGTCTCTCTCTCATTATCTCTCTCTCTCTCTGTCTCTCTCTTCTCTCTCTCTCTCTCTCTCTCTGTCTCTCTCCCCCTCTCTCTCTCTCTCTCTCTCTCTGTCTCTCTCTCATTATCTCTCTCTCTTCTCTCTCTCTCTCTCTCTCTGTCTCTCTCCCCCTCTCTCTCTCTCTCTCTCTGTCTCTCTCTTCTCTCTCTCTCTCTCTCTCTCTGTCTCTCTCTCTCTCTCTGTCTCTCTCTCTCTCTCTCTCTCCCCCTCCCTCTCTCTCTCTCTCTCTCTCTCTCTGTCTCTCTCTCATTATCTCTCTCTCTCTCTCACTCTCTCTCTCTTTCTCTCCCCCCTCCCTCTCTCACTCTTCCATGGTCCCTCCCTTGTCACTCTTTCTTCCTCTTTCCTTCCTTCTGTTTCTTGCTCTCTTTCGCCCACTCTTTTCCTGTTTTCCATTTGTTTCTCTGTTTCTCTCTTTCTTCTCTTTGTTTCTGTTTCTTTCCTGCCGCTCCGTGTTTCCGCTCCCCTCGGTTCCACACTCCCTATGTGTGTCCCACTGCCCCTCCCCCTTCTCTGATTCCAGTTTCCCTCCGCTCTGTCCCCTTCTTTCCTCCTAATGGAAATCGATAAAAAGCGAATTATTGTTATAAATTGAAGCTCCTGATCCCACCGGTTTCTGCTCCTTAACACATTTCTCCTTCCTGCCCCGGTGGGTGCACTGAGGGGCCAGAGGCCTCGCCCTGCAGATCCCACCCTTGCCAGGAGGGGCATAAGGCGGTCGGTGGGGTGGGGCACCTGGTGGGGTCCTGCCCCCTCTACTCCAGCCCTGCTGAGGACGGAGGCAGTTTCTGCCAGACACACCCCTCCTTTCATTGCTGACACCTTAGAATTCAGCCTCTAGGCGCTGTAAGCATCTCCCATGCAGCGCCCAGAAGCCCTTCTGGCTGAACGCGCACAGCTGTGTTACACTGAAGGATTCTTACTTTCCTCCTTCTTTAGCCAAAGCTTTTTAGGTTGAGTATTCGAGGCCTCTTGTATATACTTTAGTATATACTTATATGTGTATGTACTTTGTGGGCTCTGGAGATCAGCCCTAGGACTTGTCTGCTTCCGCTTAGGGACTTTTTTTCAGTTCACCTGCCTCGATTTAACTGTTTGATAAAAAAACAATCAGCAAAGGTCAGTAAAATACCAGATTTGCTTTCTAATGAGGAACTTTCTTTTTTTAATTCTTCTGGCAAATGCCTCTATTTAACTTTCTTGATAGAAAACGACCAGCAGAGGTCAGTAAAATACCAAAATCACTTTAGCATTCTCTAGATTCCAGTCCAAGGAAAGTGTCTTCCACGAGCACCTGTAGACAATAATAGTTTTTTTAAATCTTGTAATTTCAGTGATATGATCACCAAAGGCCCTGATTTTATATTAAAAAGAGATCTTTGGACTATACAATTTCCAGCTGAAAGGCAATATTTCACTCCATGTGTTCCCATAGCTGGCGGGTCAGGCAGTTTGGTGCTTTTTTTCTTCTCTTAATCCTATCCTGTGGTTTGTATCTCTTTTCTACTCACTGCTAGCCCTAGAGTCCAACTCCTCGTCGTCCATCTTGAACCCCCCTGGCTCTCACCTGATGATCACCACGTCTTCCTCCTAGGGCAGTGGTCGTCAAACTTTTTAATGATGTGCCTCCACCACCCCCTGCCGCCCAGTGGGAAAAATAAAATCGTCAGGCCCCCTCAGAAGTTTTCACAATTAATCTATTTAATTACCAATTTTTAAATATGTCTAGACTTATTTAAACATTGCAGGTAAGTTATGTTTCTGTTTTAAAAATGCAATCAAATACATGATTGCCAAACATACTATTCTGGTCAGGCAGGCCTTACTAAGGTGTAAAAGTGTCCGCAGTGTGATTATTAGAAATGGGGGTGGGGTTTTGAAGAATATTTGGAGCCCCTTGCCTTTGGGCACATAATCCAAGCCAGGATATAAATGACAAAAGATGTTAGTGGTGGCCCGTTACGGAGCTGTCTACTGCCGCTCGCTTAACCCTATCCGTGCTGATGATGAAACCGCTCCGTCATCAGCCGCGGTGGCGCTGTGCTGATGACGGAGCAGTTCCATCATGGCCCGCCCGACGCGCCTGCTTGGTGCTGATTTTGTGCCTGCGCATTCTATTAAGCAGGCAGGGTCATGACGGAACCGCTCCGTCATGAGCACAGTTCAGCCGCGGATGGTGATGGAGCGGCTCCGTCACCAGCATGCGCCCGCTGCGCAGCACCCCCGCCCCCTTAGTGCTGCGGCGGAATAGCCGCCGCAGCGATGTGGCTAAAACAAAGCCCTGTTATCAGCATCATGCTTCTTCTGGCCAGAGCCTGGCGACCACGCTGGGATTTCTTGAGGCCCCCCCAGTTTGAAGACCCCACCCTAAGGCCGCCACCCTCTCCCACCTGCGGCCACACTTACCGCCTCGACATGCGCTGCATGACCTGGGCCTCCTTGAGCCGCTGCAGCTCCGACATGTACGCCATGATGCGGCCGTTGCAGACCAGGAGGCTCTTGGAGGCCTCCAGCGCCTGCTCCCGCTGGCTGCAGGCGGCCAGCAGCTTGCAGGCGCCCTCCCGCATGCGCACCTCATGGTCGATCTTCTTCTGGATGTCGGTGTCCTAGGATGGAAAGAAAGAGGACTTTATGAGGAACCAATGAGGTGGCTCAGGGAAGGTCATGTGAGGAGAAGACATTGCTGTTCACTTCAGACTTTCAAACGGGTGCACGAGCAAGAAGCTGTCACTCACAATGAGAGTAACCAATGGCTGAGTCGGACTCACTGCCCTGAGCCGTATGATGGGGTAGGCGGAACCCAAATGTAAATGACACATGAACAAGCCAATGGATGAAAAGGGGGACCAAATAGCCCCTCTATTTACATATATATATTCGTGGATGGATTTTAACCACATATGTTTTTTTTTAGAAAGCAAGAGGCTGGTAAACAGCTAAAGCTGTCTCTAAGCCAGACCTAAAAAACTATGGGCTTCTATTTCAAACATTGACCCCGCCGCCCCCCCTTCCGAGCAGTGCTGATCACACTCTACTCTCTATAAGCTCAACCAGAAATATTCAAGGTGACGTCATCACATCTCTGACCCGTCAACCTAAACCCAACTGGATTTCTAACACCCTGGTCCAAGGAACCAGTTCAGTGCAGCAGAACGAATTAGAACTCCACTTGGACTGCGACTCACACACAACCCACTGAGCTGCACTGTGCTGGTGATGTTTTCTGGTCACCATCAGTCCCACCCGATGAGCCCAGGGTCACACTGGACTCCAAACCCTCAATAAGACGCTCAAAATAGCACTAAGAAGCAGGGGCTATACTTTCAAATGTTTATTTTCTAAAACCACAATCCAGATCTCAAAATATGGCTGGTAGCCACCCAGAATACAAAAATAAACTCAGCCTTGCGTGGCATGGCCAGAGAACACAACATGAATAGGCCTAGCACGGTTAGCGACTTCCTAGCATGCTCACACCCTATCGCTACTTCTAAGCGCTATGCTAAAGCACACAGCAGCAAGCCAATAAATCCCACTTCTTAAAATGGGTCGCACAGCATGCCTGCTCCCAACAAAAACTGCTCTGAGCTATTCCTTGTCACAGCTCTTGCCTGGGAATGGTAAGCGGTGCAAGTATGAAGGCCGCTTCCTTGCACCGCTCCCGGAGCAGTCATCGGCCTGTAGTGTAGTTCCTATATTCCCATTAGGCTCTGCGCATTGGAATAATATATTCTATAGAATTGACGTAGGACTGAGGTCGACCAGGTCTCTATCGAATATATTAGACTTAATTGTGAGTGCCAGCTAGCTCAGAGGTCACTAGAAACTAGAAGGGATTAGTTTCTGACAACCGCATAAACATGACAACTTTGTTTCCCCAAGATAAAACGAATCTTCAGAGTCGTGGAAACAATAGATAGATATTTTACTCAGTCAATCGTGCATGCTTTGTTTCACCAGAGGTGCAGAGAAACAGAGAGACGGGCGTTTTCAATAAAAGGATTTATTGAACAGTCTTCTTTCTCATGCAGAGGAAATAAACTGCTACAATCCTAAGACTGGCTGCAAAGTATAATGCGTACAGCAAGACGAGTATTATAAAATAATACTGTAAAAGCATTGTATGGTTTCTAGACCACAAAAATACAGACATAAATAACAATGACTAAAAGTACTCAACTGGTGCTTCTAAAATACGCCTACCCCGATGTACCTAACCTAGGTCTAGTACGAGGGAAGGAGTAAGTGGGGTGTAGCATAGGTTTAGTTTCTTTCCCAAGAATCTATCCAAGATTTCTCTACGGGTCTAATCCGCTCCGTACCTTGGTTTTAGAATGAAGGAGGTCTGGTATCTCTCTCTCAGGACTTGATTTCCCAACACCCCGCAAGGGGAGCTTGGAAACACTGGAGCTGGATTCTCAGTGTGAAAGGCAGCCTCTCTGTCAGTGCGTCAGCTGGAGGGTTGGCTTCCTTCGGCACTTGCTCTAGCGAGCTGAGTCGGGCAAGTAGATAGTCGAACTGCTCCAAACCACTGTGTGTTTGCTAGGGCAAGTGAAGGCATATTTATACCTTGAAGGTGCCTGGTTTGACGTAAAGTCGGGCATAATACCGTCAGTAAAGAACCCCAAGTTATGGCAGTTTTTTGAAAACCCCATGAGTTCTTGGACAAATCAATATTCAAGCAAGGGGATGTCCCTGACTGCTTAATCCGATTGTCCAGGAAATCGTTGTGGCTTTCTGGTATGGGTGGAAGTAGCCATGCCTGTATTTGGACTGCATGGGCTATGTCTAAATATGGGTATGATTTCTATGTCTATATAAGGGCAATGTGAATTGTACCTATATAAGGGCATGAATCGGGAAAATTTCACTCAGGTCCTAAAATGCCATACAACAGGCCAAGGCTGGTTGTCACTGCAGGCGGGTGTGACCTCCCAGCATGATAGACTTAGCGTGAAGCCCCTCTAACTTATCGTCATAAACCTGTTTTTTTTCAGGGGTGGGCGATAAATTCCACTCCGCTGGTGGAGTTCACTCCACATTATGCTTGTAATGCGGAGTTCAGGCAAAACTCCAACAATTGCTGCATAGCAGAGTTTTTTCTCACACGTGTCTCACCAACAGTAAGTTGGCAAGCGCAAGTGATAATTTGCACCCTCTAATGTGATTTTTGGGCGCTAGGGCGGCACCCGGTGACATTTTCTCAAAGCAGGCGGGCACGGGCAGTCATGATCATTCGCGGTGAGAAACCTGCAGCTCAAGTATAAAATCTACTCAAGCAGCAGCGGAGAGGCAGCCGGGTTCAGTGTGAGTGAGGCAGCCGGGTTCAGTGTGAGCGAGGCAGCCGGGTTCAGAGTGAGCGAGGCAGCCGGGTTCAGTGTGAGCGACACAGCCGGGTTCAGTGTGAGCGAGGAAGCCGGGTTCAGTGTGAGCGAGGCAGCTGGGTTCAGGGTGAGTGAGTCAGCCGGGTTCAGTGTGAGCGAGGCAGCCGGGTTCAGTGTGAGCGAGGCAGCCGGGTTCAGTGTGAGCGAGGCAGCCGGGTTCAGTGTGAGCGAGGCAGCCGGGTTCAGTGTGAGCGAGGCAGCCGGGTTCAGGGTGAGTGAGTCAGCCGGGTTCAGTGTGAGCGAGGCAGCCAGGTTCAGTGTGAGCGAGGCAGCCGGGTTCAGAGTGAGCGAGGCAGCCGGGTTCAGTGTGAGCGAGGCAGCCATGTTCAGTGTGAGCGAGACAGCCGGGTTCAGTGTGAGCGAGGCAGCCGGGTTCAGTGTGAGCGAGGCAGCCGGGTTCAGTGTGAGCGAGACAGCCGGGTTCAGTGTGAGCGAGGCAGCCGGGTTCAGTGTGAGCGACACAGCAGGGTTCAGTGTGAGCGAGGCAGCCGGGTTCAGTGTGAGCGACACAGCAGGGTTCAGTGTGAGCGAGGCAGCCGGGTTCAGTGTGAGCGAGGCAGCCGGGTTCAGTGTGAGCGACACAGCAGGGTTCAGTGTGAGCGACACAGCAGGGTTCAGTGTGAGCGAGGCAGCCGGGTTCAGTGTGAGCGACACAGCCGGGTTCAGTGTGAGTGAGACAGCAGGGTTCAGTGTGAGCGAGGCAGCCGGGTTCAGTGTGAGCGAGACAGCAGGGTTCAGTGTGAGCGAGGCAGCCGGGTTCAGTGTAAGCGAGGCAGCCGGGTTCAGTGTGAGCGAGACAGCGGGGTTCAGTGTGAGCGAGGCAGCCGGGTTCAGTGTGAGCGAGGCAGTCGGGTTCAGTGTAAGCGAGGCAGCCGGGTTCAGTGTGAGCGAGGCAGCCGGGTTCAGTGTGAGGGAGGCAGCCGGGTTCAATGTGAGCGAGGCAGTCGGGTTCAGTGTGAGCGAGGCAGCCGGGTTCAGTGTGAGCGAGGCAGCCGGGTTCAGTGTGAGCGAGGCAGTCGGGTTCAGTGTGAGCGAGGCAGCCGTGTTCAGTGTGAATGAGGCAGCCGGGTTCAGTGTGAGCGAGACAGCAGGGTTCAGTGTGAGCGAGGCAGCCGGGTTCAGTGTGAGCGAGGCAGCCGGGTTCAGTGTGAGCGAGGCAGCCGGGTTCAGTGTGAGCGAGACAGCAGGGTTCAGTGTGAGCGAGGCAGCCGGGTTCAGTGTGAGCGAGGCAGCCGGGTTCAGTGTGAGCGAGGCAGCCATGTTCAGTGTGAGCGAGGCAGCCGGGTTCAGTGTGAGCGAGGCAGCCAGGTTCAGTGTGAGCGAGACAGCGGGGTTCAGTGTGAGCGAGGCAGCCGGGTTCAGTGTGAGCGAGGCAGCCGGGTTCAGTGTGAGCGAGGCAGCCGGGTTCAGTGTGAGCGAGGCAGCCGGGTTCAGTGTGAGCGAGGCAGCCATGTTCAGTGTGAGCGAGGCAGCCGGGTTCAGTGTGAGCGAGGCAGTCGGGTTCAGTGTGAGCGAGGCAGCCGGGTTCAGTGTGAGTGAGGCAGCCGGGTTCAGTGTGAGCGAGGCAGTCGGGTTCAGTGTGAGTGAGGCAGCCTGGTTCATTGTGAGCGAGGCAGCCGGGTTCAGTGTGAGCGACACAGCAGGGTTCAGTGTGAGCGACACAGCAGGGTTCAGTGTGAGCGAGGCAGCCGGGTTCAGTGTGAGCGAGACAGCCGGGTTCAGTGTGAGCGAGACAGCCGGGTTCAGTGTGAGCGAGACAGCCGGGTTCAGTGTGAGCGAGGCAGCCGGGTTCAGTGTGAGCGAGGCAGCCGGGTTCAGTGTGAGCGAGGCAGCAGGGTTCAGTGTGAGCGAGGCAGCAGGGTTCAGTGTGAATGAGGCAGCCAGGTTCAGTGTGAGCGAGACAGCCGGGTTCAGTGCGAGCAAGGCAGCCGGGTTCAGTGTGAGCGAGGCAGTCAGGTTCAGTGTGAGCGAGGCAGCCAGGTTCAGTGTGAGGGAGGCAGCCGGGTTCAGTGTGAGCGAGGCAGCCGGGTTCAGTGTGAGCAAGGCAGCCGGGTTCAGTGTGAGCGAGGCAGCCGGGTTCAGTGTGAGCGAGACAGCCGGGCTCAGTGTGAGCGAGGCAGCCGGGTTCAGTGTGAGCGAGGAAGCCGGGTTCAGTGTGAGCGAGGCAGCCGGGTTCAGTGTGAGCGAGACAGCCGGGCTCAGTGTGAGCGAGGCAGCCGGGTTCAGTGTGAGCGAGGCAGCCGGGTTCAGTGTGAGCGAGGCAGCCGGGTTCAGTGTGAGCGAGACAGCCGGGCTCAGTGTGAGCGAGGCAGCCGGGTTCAGTGTGAGCGAGGCAGCCAGGTTCAGTGTGAGCGAGGCAGCCGGGTTCAGTGTGAGCGAGGCAGCCGGGTTCAGTGTGAGTGAGGCAGCCAGGTTCAGTGTGAGCGAGACAGTAGGGTTCAGTGTGAGCGACACAGCAGGGTTCAGTGTGAGCGACACAGCCGGGTTCAGTGTGAGTGAGGCGGCAAGCTTTAGTGTGAGGGAGCCAGACAGGCTCAGTATGAGTGAGATGGTAAAATTGACATTTCCAGGTTTCAGCCCCAGCAAAGCACTAACACAAAGTGATACCAGAGTAAAAAAAATCCCCTGGGGTGCCCCAGAGTTCCTTTCAAGATTGGATGCTCCATCACCCAGTGGCATGAATTAAGACGAGGGACTCTATATACATTTTAGAAGGGATCATGGAACAACAGCCCCTTCCGCGGTCCAGCGGTCCACACAATATAAGTCACTGAAATAGAAATGCACAATCCAGTGGCGTAAGGAAACCTTCGGGTAGGCCTGGGCATAGTATGCGGAATTTTGCTACGCAGAACTCCACAAAGTTACAAAAAACTCAGCGAAGTTCCTCGAGTGGCAGAGTGCAGTACGAACTGCAGTTTGTGTTGGTATTCCTGCTGTTCGGGTAAAAATCCTACCCGAACGGCAGCTCCAGCTCGCAAACTTACCGTTCGCAATCGCAAACTTACCGTTTGTGAGCGGGAAAAAACTCGGCTGCACATCGCAAAGCGGAGTTTTCTGTACTCCGCGAGGTGCGATGAGTGTGGAGTGCAGGAAACTCCGCAAACTCTGCGAACGGAGCGAAGTTCATCGCCCAGGCCTACCTTAGGGAGTCCAACCATATTTGCATGGACTGCAGATAAAAATGAATTAAGACTCACACGATTCTCCATTTATGAAAGTGATGCCCTTTCCAACCGCAACAAGTAATCTCTGTCTATATAAAAGATGTCAGCGGCGAGATCACAGGTGTGTTGGTCAATAAGCTGGGGGGCAGTCTGTCTAGGTATGTGTTGGTCCATATATTGAGCAACCCTAAAATGCAGCATGAAAGCTGTAAACGCAAACAAGGCGGTACAGAATGTCTGACTTTAATGATTTGAACAAACTCTTCTTAACCCTGACGTACCAGTGGCTGAAAGTCCTATTGGCCGCCAGGACACATTGGGTTTGATTATGAAGGGTGCTTGAAACAGACTAAGGACTGAGTGACTCCCAGTGGTCACTGAGTGGTCAAAGACAGGTGGTATTTCTGCCCAGTATGTTCACCGGGACCTTTGGAGCAGTGACCAGACACTACGCCCCGGGAAGGCGTGATAGATCTTCAAAGGACCGTCCGGTCGAGAGATCTCGTACCCTCACCAACAGTCTTTCTAGAATGTTCCTTTGATGACATCTGCTTGGGTTTTGAGACCTACAGTGGCTTCCTTCAAGGGAGGTCCATGGCTCGGTCATAGCACACATGACCTAGCAGGGACAGGGGGTGTCCTGGTGACCACAGAAGCCCCTCCTTCCATCTAAGAGAGCTCAGGGCTGGACTGCCCCTAGCGGCAGGGGGCGGTGTGCTCACTGCCAGAGTCAGAGAAGGGACTCCACGGTGGAGGTTGTTGTCTGTAGCATGGGCGGTGTGATGGTTTATGTGGGTTTGTTGTCATGGGAGGTGTGATGGTTTGTGTGGGTTTGTTGCCATGGGAGGTGTGATGGTTTGTGTGGGTTTGTTGCCATGGGAGGTGTGATGGTTTGTGTGGGTTCTTTCTGTCCCATATCTCTGCACTCAGGATTCCTGGTATCTGTTCCACATTATCATCTTTTTTCACCTTTCTACAAATATAGATCTACCATATCAGTTTCACGTCATTTATGGTTTGCTGATTCATGTGACTTTCACTCTTTCCTTCATTCCTATTATAATCATCAGGTCGGTGGTTCTATGGTGGCGATAAGTTTTTTATCTTTGATTGTTTTTTGGCGTTATGTTGCACACACATCTAGTTGTGTGTTACTCTATTATTTACTCTTTCTTTCCATACAGGAGCTTCTATGGTCGATGGTTGGTTTTTCCAAACTTGGTTATTACCTCGTTTCTTATCTTGTCTCTTGTCTGTCAGTACTTCCCCCTTCTTCTTCACTAGCCATGTCATCTGTTAGTTGCGAGATAAGTCAGTTCGTGTGTTTCCATCCAATCAAGATATCATATTTGGGTCGCCCCACTATGCAATTATTATGTCTTCTTTCTCTACTTGGATCTTGTCATTTAACTCTTGTGGTAATATGTTGATGGTTGTTTGTATATCTCTGGTTGAAGAATTTGTCACGAAATTATTTGTCATATCTGAGCTTTTTTGTGTCAATGCCAACTTTTTACATGAATTTCGTACTGGTGACATATACTGCACTATAATGCTTAACCACTACATGATTATGTGTCTCCATGTGTGTTTTTCTTATATACATATCATGTATATACATGTGTATAAATATATGTGGCTTTGTAAATATTCACTTTTGTATGAGATTGTATGTCTAGGTGTACTGTTTACAAATATTTTTCTACTTCACCCACTGTATATTATTGACTGCCGCTCATTTTTAATTGGAGTGCAATAGACGGTTACCTGATGAAGGCCCTGAAGCCGAAACGCGCGTAGTTTCCATCTACCACATTGCCTCCATCGTTTTCTTGTCTAATGCTTTGTCTAGGTTTGGTATGTTTTTTAGGAGTTTTTACGATGTTGGCCTGTAAATAGTCCATCACTCCTTTACAGTCAAGAGTAATGTAAATGAACTTTAACAAAAAATTAACTTACAAAATAAATATTTGATCAATAAAATTTAAAGAAATTTTCTATCAATCTGGTGATTTGTCCCCTTTATGTGGGCCTCTTCTATTGTTTTTTGGTTAGTCACCTAGTTTCATGTTCTGCTGCTGTCCAACTTAGCTATAGACCTTTTCCAAATCTATTGTGTGGGTTTGTTGCCATGGTGAGCAGTGCATGTGCGGTGCTGTGCAGTGTAGTGTGTACGGGGCGAGCCTGGTTTCTGTGATGAAACACCAGGATTGTGGGGGCGACGAAACTGGGAGATTCGTTTCTGCTTCTTGGCGCTTCCCTGGGACTCAGTGGGCCACTGTGGGTGGGGCTCAGAGGGGCCACTGTGGGCGGGACTCAGAATGACCGCTGTGGGTGGGGCCCAGAGAGACCGCTGTGGGCGGGGCTCAGAAGGGCTGCTGTGGACAGGGCTCAGAGGGGCCACTGTGGGCGGTGCTCAGAGGGGCCACTGTGGGTGGGGCCCAGAGGGGCCGCTGGGGGTGAGGCTCAGAGGGGCCACTGGGGGCGGGGCTCAGAGGGGCCGCTGTGGGCAGGGCTCAGAGGGGCCACTGTGGGCAGGGCTCAGAGGGGCCACTGTGGGCGGGGCTCAGAGGGGTTCAACCAATCAATCAATCATACCATTTGTATAGCGCACTACTCACCCGGGAGGGTCTCAAGGCGCTTGGGGAAGGGTTATGCTACTGCTCGAACAGCCAGGTCTTGAGTTGTCTCCTGAAGGCGAGATGGTCCTGGGTCAGCCGAAGGTGGATGGGGAGGGAGTTCCATGTCTTGGCCGCCAGGTAAGAGAAGGATCTTCCTCCGGTGGTGGCTCTTCGGATGCGTGGTACGGCTGCGAGGGCGAGGCTGGTGGACCGTAGCTGGCGGGTGGGCGTGTAGAAGGTCATGCGGTCGTTGAGGTACTTGGGGACCAGGTCGTGAAGAGACTTGTGTGCGTGGGTGAGGAGCCGGAACGTGATCCTCTTGTCGACGGGGAGCCAGTGCAGGTTCCTCAGGTGGCTGGAGATGTGGCTGCGTCGGGGGACATCCAGGATGAGTCGGGCGGAGGCGTTCTGGATGCGCTGGAGTCTTTTCTGTAGCTTGGCTGTGGTTCCGGCGTAGAGGGAGTTTCCGTAGTCCAGTCGGCTGGTGACGAGTGCCTGGGTGACAGTCTTCCTGGTCTCGGTCGGGATCCAGCGGAAGATCTTGCGAAGCATACGCAGGGTGTTGAAGCACGATGAGGAGACGGCGTTGACTTGTCTGGTCATCGAGAGGGAGGAGTCCAGGATGAAGCCCAGGTTGCGTGCGTGGTCGGTTGGCTTGGGTGCGGTGCCCAGGGCTGGGGGCCACCAGGAGTCGTCCCAGGCGGAGGGCGAAGATCCCAGGATGAGGACTTCCGTCTTGTCCGAGTTCAGTTTGAGGCGGCTGTCCTTCATCCACTCGGCGACGTCTTTCATCCCTTCGTGTAGGCAGGTTCTGGCGGTGTCGGGGTCTCTGGTGAGGGAGAGGATCAGCTGGGTGTCGTCTGCGTAGGAGATGATGTTGAGGTTGTGCTGGCGTGCGATGGCTGCAAGAGGTCTCATGTAGACGTTGAACAGGGTGGGGCTGAGTGAAGATCCTTGCGGAACGCCGCAGATGACTTCGGTGGCCTCGGAGCGAAACGGGGGGAGGCGGACTCTTTGTGTTCTTCCGGCGAGGAACGAGATGATCCACTCCAGTGCCTTCTCTTGGATACCGATATTGCTGAGGCCCTGGACCAGGGTGCGGTGGCAGACAGTGTCGAAAGCAGCGGAGAGGTCCAGGAGGATGAGGGCCACTGTTTCCCCCTTGTCGAGCAGGGTCCGAATGTCGTCGGTGGCTGCGATGAGGGTGGTCTCGGTGCTGTGGTTGGCTCTGAAGCCAGACTGCGAGGGGTCGAGGGATCCGTTCGTCTCGAGGAAGGCGGCCAGCTGTCTGTTGACGATCTTCTCGATGACTTTAGCAGGAAAAGGGAGGAGCGAGATGGGGCGGAGGTTTTTGAGGTCGGTGGGGTCCGCTGTTGGTTTCTTCAGGAGGGCGCTGAGCTCGGCGTGCTTCCAGCTCTCCGGGAAGGTGGCGGTGTTGAAGGAGGTATTGATGATGTTCCGGAGATGGGGTGCGATGGTGGAGTCGGCCTTGTTGAAGACGTGGTGTGGGCAGGGGTCGATCGGTGATCCGGAGTGGATGGTGTTAATCGTGCGGGCTGTGTCTTCGGTGGTCACCGTGGTCCAGGTGCGGAGGGTGGCGCTGGGGTGCGTTGGTTTGACGGTAGGGTGCGTGGATGGTGCGCCGAAGCTGTTGTGGATGTCGGCGATCTTGCGGTGGAAGAACGAGGCGAGGGAGTCGCAGAGGTCTTGTGACGGAGTGATGTCATTGTTGCCGGTGCTGGGGTTGGAGAACTCCTTGACGATGCTGAAGAGTTCCTTGCTGTCGTGGGTGTTGTTGTCCAGTCGTTCCTTCAGGGATTTCTTCTTGGTGGTGCGGATAAGCTGGTGGTGCTTGCGGGTAGCGTGTTTGAGGGCGGTCATGTTGTCGGTGGTCCGGTCGAGGAGCCAGGCTTTCTCGAGGGTGCGGCAGGTCTTCTTGGAGTCCTTGAGTTCGTCGGTGAACCAGGATGCCTTCTTGCTTCTGGGTCTGCTGGGAGGGTTCTTCGGTGGTGCGAGGTCGTCAGCACAGGCGGTCAGCCACTGTGTGAAGTCCCGGGCTGCTTCGTTGGGGTCCGTTGTGCTGGCGGGTGGGTTCTGGCTGAGAGAGGTGGTGAGCTGCTCGCAGGTGATCTTACTCCAGCTTCTGTGGGGAATCTGAAGCGGGTGGTGGTGGGTTGTGGTTCTTCTGAAGCTGAAGTGGACGCAGCTGTGGTCGGTCCAGTGGAGTCCGGTGGAGTGGCTGAAGGTGATGTGCTTGCTGGATGAGAAGACGGGATCAAGCGTGTGGCCGGCGTAGTGGGTGGGGGTGTTGACCAGTTGCTTGAGTCCGAGGTTGGTGAGGTTGTCCAGCAGGGCGGCGGTGTTGCGGTCCTTGTTGTTCTCCAGGTGAAAGTTGAGGTCTCCGAGGAAGATGTAGTCAGCGGAGGGGAGGGCGTGCGGGCTGATGAAGTCTGTGATGTCTTCGCTGAATTGTGTGCGTGGTCCCGGGGGTCTGTAGACGAGGGTGCCTCTGAGGGTCGTCTTTGGGTCGGTGTGGATCTGGAAGTGGAGATGTTCGGCTGCGGCGAAGGTGTCGTTGGAGTCGGTCGTGATGCGGATGGTGTTTCTGTGGACGATGGCGATGCCTCCTCCGGTCTGGTTGACGCGGTCCCGTCTGATGATCTTGTACCCGTCCGGGATGGCGATGGCGATGTCGGGCGCTGAGGAGGCGTTCATCCAGGTTTCCGTGAGGAAGGCGACGTCCGGTGATGTAGCGTCGAGGAGGTTCCAGAGTTCCACGGCGTGTCTGTGGACGGAGCGGGTGTTGATCAGGATGCACTTGAGGTGGTTGCTGCTGGTGCTTGGCTTGGCGGGTGCGGGGCAGGTTCAGAGGCAGGTGAACTTGCAGGTGAGGCAGGTGAAGGGTCCGTGGGTGCGTCTCGGGGTGGCTCGGCAGCAGGCGTGGTTCCGGCCGGCATTGAGTGCGTTGAGAGTTGCGGCGTCGTAGGTCCGTCTTGTGGGCTGGCGTCGTCGGGGGCCAGGGGTCCTGGCACTGGGTGCGGTCCAGGCGCGGACGGGCGCAGACGGGCTTACCTTTGGCGCGCCCGCTGCGCGTCAACGCTGCGCGTTTGCCACTCTGCCATATGTGGAGAGTGGGGGGGCGGAGCGAGGGCGGAGCAGCTGGGAGGCGGGAGCGGGGCGGCAAATGGGATCACGGGGGGCGGGGCCGCAGGGAGGCAGCGGCGGGAAATCCAGTGGCGATCAGCGGGGTCGGCGGGAAGGAGCAGCGGAGAGCGAGGTCAGGAGGCGGCAGGCAGGCAGGAGCGGCAGCAGAGTGTGGAGCGACCAAGCCCTGTGGAGGGCTGAGCGGTCACACTCTGTGGTCCCCTTCAGTCCCCTTAAGTAAGGGAGCGGGGCAGCAAATGGGATCACGGGGGGGCGGGCCGCAGGGAGGCAGCGGCGGGAAATCCAGCAGCGATCAGCGGGGTCGGCGGGAAGGAGCAGCGGAGAGCGAGGTCAGGAGGCGGCAGGCCAGCAGGAGCGGCAGCAGAGTGTGGAGCGACCAAGCCCTGTGGAGGGCTGAGCGGTCACACTCTGTGGTCTCCTTCAGTCACCTTAAGTAAGGGAGCGGGGCGGCAAATGGGATCACGGGGGGGCGGGGCCGCAGGGAGGCAGCGGTGGGAAATCCAGCGGCGATCAGCGGGGTCGGCGGGAAGGAGCAGCGGAGAGCGAGGTCAGGAGGCAGCAGGCAGGCAGGAGCGGCAGCAGAGTGTGGAGCGACCAATCCCTGTGGAGGGCTGAGCGGTCACCAGGGTTCAGAGAGACCGCTGTGGGCGGGGCTCAGAGGGGCCGCTGTGGGTGTGGCTCCGAGGGGCCACTGTGGGCAGGGCTCAGAGGGACCGCTGTGGGTCGGGCTCAGAGGGGCCACTGTGGGTGAGGCTCCACCTGTGGCAGCAGCAGCGTTACGGAGGTGTGCCTTGTCCAGGGGTTGGTTGATGCGGGGTGGTCCCGCTGGTTTTCCGTACCTGTGGGTGGTTGCGCCCGACATTCACTGAGACAAGAGGAGGGAGACGAGGGAGGGGCGGGGGGGTGTGGTACACCTTAACTGATAGTCACTAATGTGTACACGCTAAACAGTGTGTCTGTGTGTGTGTATTTGTGTGTAACTCCATATAGTCACTGTGTACGTGTTAAACAGTGTGTGAGTCTGTTTGTGTGTGTTTATGCGTGTGTGTGTTACTCCTTAACTGATAGTCACAAAGGTGTACAAGTTAAACATTTGGAGCCGTAGTCATGACCCGGTTTGCGTTGCTTTTGCTCCACGCACTGTGGTTCTGGTGCACGAGCAACACAGATCTTTAGTCATATTTTTGAAGCCCCGCAGGGTCGCTTTGCACGGCTTTGAGCAGCTGCAAAAATATGGAGTGAGGCAACGCAGCACAAATCACTGCGTAGCTTTACTCTGCCCTGGGTAGGCGTTCCCTGGGCGCTGCACGGGTGTTCCCACGGATCTCCCATGGTTTTTGACGCATTCCTAAATTTACAAGACCATGTAAACCTGGAATGTGCCATAGAGATATGACTCCCAGGAGAGGCGTAACGAGGAAAAATATGTTTAATTCTCCTCGGTTTTTCCTCTTTCAATGTGTGCAGCATTCTGCGGCAAACGTAGAAAGAGGAAAAAGACGCACAGGATTGTTTTTGTGCAGAGAGGTGTCCCTTATCTGCACAAAACAATCCTGCGGACGACACAGGCACCCTAGCACCATGGTTCAAGGATGCCAGCGTTGGCGCTAGAATGCAGAATCGGCGCCAGCGCAAGTGAAAAGGACAGGAATGCGCCATTTTTAATCATTATAGAGCGTTCCTGCCCTTCACCAGTGACACAGGGCAGTGCAGCGAGGGGACTTGCTTCGCTGCCCTGCGCACTAAACTCGTAAATATGTCCCTTGTTGATTAATAACAGGTGAGACTTCAAACCCCACAATGCATATGTTAATCCAATTCTATCCTTGCTGGGCTCTATGGTTTTTAAATAGGGCTACCAGTGTTATGGTATTTATTTTTTTAACATTTCCGTCTGTATTTATCCATATTTATTTTGTGTTTGAGAACAAATAGTCATAACACGGTAAATTTCCACATTTATTTAACTGATAAACATGCACTCGTACTTTGATGCCTGTCGCGTTTTAGCAAATCCAGCAGCCAAATATCGGTAAATATTAGCGCTATACTACAAGTAAATTTTAACAAATGCCTGTATTTAAAGATATCTAACTTGTTTTTTAACTCCCCATGCTGGCAATTTGCTCACCTGTTGTCTTGGAATTCACACCAGACAGCATGGAAAGTTGCCCATTAGAAGCACAATTTTCAGTATTTTTCTAGTTTTAAAAATAAATAGAGACAGGAAACACATTGTTCTCTTTCTGTATTTATCGGTAAAAATGGAAAACTGGGAGCCTTATTTTTAATCAATGTGAAGTTTAGCTCTTTTTTCATTTTATATTATCATATCGGCAGAAATACCACCCCCGATCATGTTATAACACCACGGGACAATATCACTGTGTACATATCGACAGAAGTATATATGAGTCAATGGCGGACAGGTCTTTGGAAGAGAGGGAGCTGCCGGGGTCTCACCGTTTACCTCGCGGCTGCTACTCTGTGGTAGTAGGGGGGAGTAAAGCCATAGTCGCCCGGTTAAGAAACGAATCAGGCCGGTCGCGAGCCGGGGACGATGGTGGCCAGCTCTCCATGA
This sequence comes from Lissotriton helveticus, assembly GCF_964261635.1. NCBI lineage: Eukaryota > Metazoa > Chordata > Amphibia > Caudata > Salamandridae > Lissotriton > Lissotriton helveticus. The sequence continues at coordinate 509,129,624 of NC_136060.1, read as the reverse complement.
CCACTTCACAGGGCACTGTGCATATGTGGAGACACACTAGGCCCACATTTATGGGATTTTGGAGTAGGGAACCTTGCTGTGCTGCTCTACGCCAGAGTGAAAGTGCAGGAAAGCACAGTATTCATGCAGTACGGTGCATTCCTGTCTTTTCCCCATGCACTGGTGCTGTTTCGGCAGCGCAGCACCAACGTAGGCAACCATGCCAACGTAGGCAGCCTTGCCAGCGTAGGCAGCCTTGCCAGCGTAGGCAACCATGCCAGCGTAGGCAACCTTGCCAGCGTAGGCATGGGTGCCTACCTTGCACGCAGGATTGTTTTTGTGCATGAAGAAACACCTTACTGCACTAAAGCAATTCTAAGAGGTGTTTTCCTCTTTCTACGTGTGCGGCAGAAGGCAGCACATATAGAGGAAAAGACTCCGGAGGCGTACGAATCTGGCGCTTCCCCAGGTGCACATGATTTTGTAAATCTGGGGCAGTGTCAAAATACACAGCAGTCTTAGTCTCAAATCACATCTGTACACAGCAGACTCAGTCTCGTCACAGCTGTACACAGCAGTCTTAGTCTCAAGTCACATCTGTACACAGCAGACTCAGTCTCAAGTCAAATCTGTACACAGCAGACTCAGTCTCAAGTCACATCTGTACACAGCAGACTCAGTCTCAAGTCAAATCTGTACACAGCAGTCTTAGTCTCAAGTCACATCTGTACACAGCAGACTCAGTCTCAAGTCACATGTGTACACAGCAGACTCAGTCTCAAGTCACATCTGTACACAGCAGACTCAGTCTCAAGTCAAATCTGTACACAGCAGTCTTAGTCTCAAGTCACATCTGTACACAGCAGACTCAGTCTCAAGTCACATGTGTACACAGCAGACTCAGTCTCAAGTCAAATCTGTACACAGCAGACTAAGTCGCGTCACAGCTCTACACAGCAGTCTTATTCTCAAGTCACATGTGTACACAGCAGACTCAGTCTCAAGTCAAATCTGTACACAGCAGACTCAGTCGCGTCACAGCTCTACACAGCAGTCTTATTCTCAAGTCACATGTGTACACAGCAGACTCAGTCTCAAGTCAAATCTGTACACAGCAGACTCAGTCTTGTCACACCTCTACACAGCAGTCTTAGTCTCAAGCCACATCTGTACACAGCAGACTCAGTCTCAAGTCAAATCTGTTCACAGCAGACTCAGTCTCAAGTCAAATCTGTACACAGCAGACTCAGTCGCGTCACAGCTCTACACAGCAGTCTTATTCTCAAGTCACATGTGTACACAGCAGACTCAGTCTCAAGTCAAATCTGTACACAGCAGACTCAGTCTCGTCACAGCTCTACACAGCAGTCTCAGTCTCAAGTCACATCTGTACACAGCAGACTCAGTCTCAAGTCAAATCTGTACACAGCAGACTCAGTCTCGTCACAGCTCTACACAGCAGTCGTATTCTCAAGTCACATCTGTACACAGCAGACTCAGTCTCAAGTCAAATCTGTACACAGCAGACTCAGTCTCATCACAGCTCTACACAGCAGTCTTATTCTCAAGTCACATCTGTACACAGCAGACTCAGTCTCAAGTCAAATCTGTACACAGCAGACTCAGTCTCGTCACAGCTCTACACAGCAGTCTTAGTCTCAAGTCACATCTGTACACAGCAGACTAAGCCTCAAGTCAAATCTGTACACAGCAGACTCAGTCTCGTCACAGCTGTACACAGCAGTCTTAGTCTCAAGTCACATCTGTACACAGCAGACTCAGTCTCAAGTCAAATCTGTACACAGCAGACTCAGTCTCAAGTCAAATCTGTACACAGCAGACTCAGTCTCGTCACAGCTCTACATAGCAGTTTCATTCTCAAGTCACATCTGTACACAGCAGACTCAGTCTCAAGTCATATCTGTACACAGCAGACTCAGTCTCGTCACAGCTCTACACAGCAGTCTTAGTCTCAATTCACATGTGTACACAGCAGACTCAGTCTCAAGTCACATCTGTACACAGCAGACTCAGTCTCGTCACAGCTGTACACAGCAGACTCAGTCTCGTCACAGCTGTACACAGCAGTCTTAGTCTCAAGTCACATCTGTACACAGCAGCAGACTTAGTCTCAAGTCACATCTGTACATAGCAGACTCAGTCTCAAGTCAAATCTGTACACAGCAGACTCAGTCTCGTCACAGCTGTGCACAGCAGTCTTAGTCTCAAGTCACATCTGTGCACAGCAGCACTTAGTCTCATGTCACATCTGTACACAGCAGCAGACTTAGTCTCAAGTCACATCTGTACACAGCAGCAGAATCAGTCTCAAGTCACATCTGTACACAGCAGCAGACTCCGTCTCAAGTCACATCTGTAAACAGCAGCAGACTCAGTCTCACATCACAGAGCAGTGTCCCACCTCATCTATATAGAGCTGCAGAGACAGTCACGCATATCGCGTACGCATAGCTCTAGAGACAGCGTCCCACCTTGTCTTTATAGAGCTCCTGAGACGGTCACGCAACTCGTGTTTGCATAGCTCTAGAGACAGAGTCCCACCTTGTCTTTATAGAGCTCCTGAGACGGTCACGCAACTCGTGTTTGCATAGCTCTAGAGACAGGGTCCCACCTCGTCTATATAGAGCTCCTGAGACGGTCACGCATCTCGCGTACACATAGCTCTAGGGGCAGAGTCCCACCTCGTCTACATAGAGCTTCTGAAACAGTCTCGCATCTCGCGTACACATAGCTCTAGAGACAGCGTCCCACCTCGCCTATATAGAGCTCCTGAGACGGTCACGCATCTTGCGTACACATAGCTCTAGAGACAGCGTCCCACCCCGTCTATATAAAGCTCCTGAGACGGTCACACATCTCGTGTATGCATATTTCTAGAGACAGCCTCCCACCTGTCTATATAGAGCTCCTGAGACGGTCACGCATTTTGCGTATGCATAGCGAGAGGGACAGCGTCCCACCTTGTCTACATTGAGCTCTTGAAACGGTCTCGCATCTCGCGTACGCATAGCTCTAGAGACAGCGTCCCACCTCGCCTATATAGAGCTCCTGAGAGGGTCACACATCTCGTGTATGCATATCTCTAGAGACAGCGTCCCACCCTGTCTATATAAAGCTCCTGAGACGGTCACACATCTCGTGTATGCATATTTCTAGAGACAGCCTCCCACCTGTCTATATAGAGCTCCTGAGACGGTCACGCATTTTGCGTATGCATAGCGAGAGGGACAGCGTCCCACCTTGTCTACATTGAGCTCTTGAAACGGTCTCGCATCTCGCGTACGCATAGCTCTAGAGACAGCGTTCCACCTCGTCTATATAGAGCTCCTGAGACGAACACGCATCTCACGTATGCATAGCTCTAGAGACAGCGTCCCACCTCGTCTACATAGAGCTCTTGAATTGGTCTCGCATACGCATAGCTCTAGAGACAGCGTCCCACCTCATCTACATAAAGCTCTTGAGACGGTCACCCATCTCACGTACGCATAGCTCTAGAGACAGCGTCCCACCTCATCTACATAAAGGTCTTGAGACGGTCACCCATCTCACGTACACATAGCTCTAGAGGCAGCGTCCCACCTTGTCTAAATAGAGCTCTTGAAACGGTCTCCCATCTCGCGTACACATAGCTCTAGAGACAGCATCCCACGTCGCCTATATAGAGCTCCTGAGACGGTCACGCATCTCGCGTACGCATAGCTCTAGAGACAGCGTCCCACCTCGTCTACATAGAGCTCTTGAAACGGTCTTGCATCACGCGTACACATAGCTCGAGAGACAGCATCCCACATCGGCTATATAGAGCTCCTGAGACGGTCACGCATCTTGAGTACGCATATCTCTAGAGACAGCGTCCCACCCCGTCTACATAGAGCTCCTGAGACGGTCACACATCTCGTGTACGCATATCTCTAGAGACAGCGTCCCACCCCGTCTATATAGAGCTCCTGAGACGGTCACGCATCTTGAGTACGCATATCTCTAGAGACAGCATCCCACCCCGTCTATATAGAGCTCCTGAGACGGTCACACATCTCGCGTACGCATATCTCTAGAGACAGCGTCCCACCCCGTCTACATAGAGCTCCTGAGACGGTCACACATCTCGTGTACGCATATCTCTAGAGACTGCGTCCCACCCCGTCTATATAGAGCTCCTGAGACGGTCACGCATCTCGAGTACGCATATCTCTAAAGACAGCGTCCCACCCCGTCTATATAGAGCTCCTGAGACGGTCACACATCTCGTGTACGCATATCTCTAGAGACAGCATCCCACCCCGTCTATATAGAGCTCCTGAGACGGTCACACATCTCGTGTACGCATATCTCTAGAGACAGCGTCCCACCTCGTCTATATAGAGCTCTTGAGACAGTTACGCATCTCGCGTACGCATAGCTCTAGAGACAGCGTTCCACCTCGTCTACATAGAGCTCTTGAAACGGTCTCGCATCTCGCGTACACATAGCTCTAGAGAGAGCGTCCCACCTCGTCTTTATAGAGCTCCTGAGATGGTCACGCATCTCGCGTACGCATATCTCTAGAGACAGCGTCCCACCTCGTCTATATAGAGCTCTTGAGACAGTTACGCATCTCGCGTACGCATAGCTCTAGAGATAGCGTCCCACCCCGTCTATATAGAGCTCCTGAGACGGTCACACATCTCGTGTACGCATAGCTCTAGAGACAGCGTCCCACCTCGTCTACATAGAGCTCTTGAGACGGTCACGCATCTCGCGTACGCATAGCTCTAGAGACAGCGTTCCACCTCGTCTACATAGAGCTCTGGAGATCGCATCATATCTTGTGTAGAGAGTCACATCTTAAGGATTTGTCGGAGTGCAGGCAAGCATATTTTGATCCCCTCCCCCCAATGTGGAACCAACTTTGAAAGTAATTACAGTTTCCTCTAATTCATGTCTTCATGACGCCAAACAATATTAAACTATATCTTACATTTCCGGAACCAAGACACATAAAAACAGCTATAGGGTCAAGCTGCCCAGTGTCCAGCAGCCAAAGTGTAAACAAGCATTGATAAAGGCTTTTGTTTTTTACGCACTGATCTATAATTTTTGACTTGTAACAATATTTTATACACAATTCATAGTCCATATAATTTAAATATAGTATGGGTGGCTTAGTGGATGTTTAGTGGAACAGTGTATTTAGCCAAAAAAAGTCTCATACATATCGCTTAAAAATGTAGCTTTAATTGCCAGATATTCATAATCACAACTAATTCCTATTTGACAACTGGCATTCATGCTTTAAGAGTGAGAATAAAAGCACTGTCTGAAGGATTTTCACCAATCCAGTGGGAGAAATCCGATATTTTTCTCTTTAATTCTTTTCCCTGCCTTGTCCCTCCTCTCCTCTTCTATCCATACACTCCTGTGGCTCAACACTGACCTCAAGCTCTGCAGAATGAGAGAAGTAGGCGGGTGCAGAGACAGGAGAAGGACTGATGTAAAAAGAATATCACAGTGAGAGAGGTGAAGAATAGGGAGAGGAGAGGTGCAACTAGAGGTGAGGTAAGGAGAGACATCAAGTAAAGGGATATGAGGTGGCTGTAAACAAAAACAGAGAGAGACAGAAACTGCAACCGATAGGTGGACTCGGGAACACAGTCAGCGCCTCAATCTTCCACATCCTCCGGAAGTTACGTTAAATCTTCCTGGGGCTCCCAGTGGACACCGGATGTGTCATCACGCAGGCCCTAATCACAAGCAGATTGGACTACGGCAACGCACTCTACCCCGGCATCCCAACCACTCTTCTTCACAGACTTCAAACCATCAAAAACCCCGCTGCCTGACCTGCCCTCAACCTCCTGTGCCGAACCCACACCACTCCCCGAGAGCGCCACTGGCTCCCCATCCAGAAGCACTACTAGTTCAAACTTCTCACACACGCATTCAAGTCACTGACAACACGGGACTCGCATCCCTCAATTATTGGCTTTACTTCCACCAACCCACCAGAGTTCGTTCAGCATCACTCTCACTCACATAACCCCTACATCCACAGTAGTAGAACGGGAGGTCGAGCATTCACCTACCAAGCCGCCAAATCCTGAAACGACCTCCCCCAACAAATCAGGGCTACCGCCGCACTTCTTGAATTCTGCAGTAAGCTGAAGACCTGGCTTTACAACTAGTCTTGCGGGCAGTGGCGGCTGGTGACATTTGAAAGTGGTGAGGTGTAAAGTTATCGTGGTACTGCCCTGAGGCGAGTGAGTGTAGCGAGTGAGCCCGAAAACCTACCAGGTTTCTTTTTAAAAAAGAGTCGATAAATGGTGCTTTTTCAAGCAAATTTGAGGAAGCAGGAAGGTTGATAAAGCACTTGCGAAAGTGTTATGACGTCAATAGTAGAGATTTCATATGATAATGACGTAGTTAGCCGCTTGTTCAGTATAATCAGAGAACTTCACTTTACAACCCCTAAAAACACAACGCACACACTCACTTCTAAGCACTGTATTTTCCTTTACAATTGCCCTCTCAATATTTTGGCAACTGTGTACCTCCTTCACACGCAGTTGCACAGAATCACAATCGCAACTTAAATAAGTGACATTTGCTTTGATTGTTCAGCAGAGAGGCCGGGGTTGGATGACCAAGTTTTCTGAACATCTTTTTGACCCACTGACAGGCACTGTGAGTAATTGACACAGCCTTCAGCCTTTGCTCTTAAGCTATCAATGACGGCCCGTTAAAAATGCCTGAACGCAACTCAGTTCAAAGTACGCATTGTACAAGAAATATGTTACACAACAAAATACAGAAATACAGCAGCCTGGAAATAGTGGTCAATCTTAAGGAATGCAAGATTAAGTAAAACGTGAAACTATATCACTGACATGTAATACCTTAGTGTTTTATACATTCATTGTTCAGAGATCAGTAATTTTCCAGTTGTGGAGGGGTGGATGGTGGATGCATGCATGCAGGTATGGATGGATAATTGGTGATGTGGGTGGATGGGTGGGGAGTGAATAAATGTGTTTGAGAAGGATGGATGGAGGAATGGGCAAATATGCTGACGGGTGAATGAATGGATGTGTAGGCCGTGGGTCGGTGGATGAGGTTGTGGTGCGAATAGAGGGATGCAGTAAGGAAGGGTGAATGCAATGGCTGCAGAATGACCCAAGTTAAACCAGTGGAGCACACATCAGACAGTGCCATTAATTCTGTTTTATGAGGCAGACAGGAACATGTTCTCCTTTCATTACTGGTGTGTGCAGCCAGGAATGTCCCACAAACACCGCCGACAGCCCTGGGTTAAAATGGGGTTGCACATGTTATTCCAACGAGGAAGCAGGAGGGAGACAGGAGAGCCCAACTTAAGATCATTACTGACAGATCTGGGGCTCGTGCTCACCAGCACAAAACACCGATCTAAGAAAATAACAAGAAATCTGTTCTCTTAAGCAGCACACGTGGATGATGAAGATGGAGCCAGTGTGAGCTGCATGGAGGAGGCAGACTGAGCACTTTCCCCTGCACCAACAAGGCGCATAGAGGCATATTATCAAGGACCGGTGTTAAAATTATCGCAGTTTTATCGGCATAGAAGCCCATGTTCTGGTGTTAACCTGGGCTTCTATGGGAATTAACAAGGGCGTATTATCAAGCCCATTATCGCCGCTTTATCAGCAGTTTCCTGCCGATAAAACGGTGTTTAATTTTAACAATGGTCCTTGATAATATGCTCCATGGTTCTTACAGCCATGCACACCAACTGGACACCTGAGTAGATGTGTGCTTTCCTTTTTACACTGTGACCGGGGAAGAGATGGCGTTTTGTAGCCCTGTCCCGCTTATGAACCAAAGTCCCCATCTCCCCACAGAAGCTCTGCTCTTTACTGATAAGTGCTGGGGGCAGGTTTTAATTCGACAAGGTGGTCACCGTAACCCCGCCACCGGCAGACACAGTTAACGAGGTTACTGGCAAGTTTTCTTTGACTGAAATCCGCACACACTCGAAGATTAAGCCACGGTTTATAAGCTTCCACTGTCTAAACTGCCAACTTACCTTCCCTCAGGGGGACCCCCGAACTCCCCCCTAACATTCCCATCGTACCTCTTCCGCTCTTACCAGCCCGTGCTCTCACCTCTCCGACCGGTACTGGGGAAATTGGCAATGTTCAGATGACTTCCCTAAAATAAAACTTAACTCACCTTTCCCAGGTCCCGCGTTTTCTGAGCTCGAGAACCGGCTCCTGCTGCTCCTGCCTCCCGGCCGGGCCTGCGTTGACCCGAGGATGCCCCCTCCCTCCCCTAAGGCAAACCAATCACAATTCTGCAATGGCAGTGTTGTGATTGGTGAGGCGCAGCAGAAAGCGCCCCAGCCGGGCCACTTTCTCTATATAGGCTGCGTGGGGGAGTGCGCATGACTGCTTTGTTCGGCCCTGGGGCCGACCAAACAGTCAGTACCCTCAACAGTGGGTAAGCCACTCCCCCAGCCCTCGAGCAAGATCGCCCACCCGCCCGCCCACAACCAGGCACCAGGCACTTCTGCTTTCTCGCAGTGCGAGAAGCAGAAACATAAAATGGTAGTTTTACCATTTTATGTTTCTGCCTTCTCGCACTGTGAGAAATACGTGGGGCGACGCCCCCATGGTGGAGCCGCCACTGTAAGCGGGACTAACAAGACTGTATTTAGGCCCAGGCTCGGCACACACCTGCGCTCGCCTACTCAGTCCCTGGATACCCTCCTGGGTGACAAGCAGTGCTCTACAAATCCACCTTACATCAGTAGGAGGGAACAAGAGATAGATAAGGCTTCTAACTAAGACAGAGAGAGCTAGAGATAGGGAGAAGGAAATGTAGAGAGTGGGAGAAGAATGTGATATACTGAGGAGTGGGGCAGGGAGAAGATGAGACAGAGAGAGGCAGACAGGTAGAGGTGTGATGCAGTGAGAGAGGTACAGAGAGATGCAAAGTAGAAAGAAGAGAGTTGTGAGGTAGAGGTATAAACTCAGAAGAGGGATTGACAGTCATGATAAGTAAGGAGAGTTGTGAGACAGAGAGAACCATAGAGAAAAGGGGTGAAGGATAGAAAGAGATGGGTGTAGAAATCAAAAAGATGAAAAGAGACCGAGATCAGGTGGAGAGTGAGAGGTGAGGTTGCTAGAAAGAGAGAGTGAGGTAGACAGAACTGTTGGGTAAGGAGAGAGACAGAAACAGGCACACGAGGGAGAGAGATTAATAAATACAGCAATAGAGAGGTGAGGAAGAGAGGGACAATTGAAGCAGAAGTGCAGAGAGAAAGGAGGCAAAGGAGGTCGTCAGAGAGCAATAGGCAGACATTAAGAGTGTTATTATGAAAGAAGTAAGACAATGAGAGGCAGGAGGTACTGGAAGCAGAGTGATGAAGAGTGGGAGGCGGAGAGGAGTGGTAGCGAAAGAATGGTGAAGTAAACCGAGAGGTTCATTCGTGAAAATCATAAACTGTGCACAGGGCCGGCTTTAGATGCATTTAAATTAGTTTCATAGCACATGTCATGGGTGTCAGAGCACTTTACCTCACACACGCTGCACAGAGACAACCAATCATACAAGTGGGAATCAGTGTATAGGAAATGTTACGTAAAACAGAGGACTACAAGGTGTAGGAGTCACATGTCAGCCATACTGGTAGCAGTATAGATACCTGCATGGTCTGTAAAAGATCAAACAGAATTTAAAACGTGACACCATGGTTGGGGGGTTCTCTTTAATAAAAGAATTGATTTCTACCCAAATTAACCCTTTTTGCAATACTAGGATAATGAAAGACTGGGGAAATATCATAACACTCTAATCTATTCCGTGCAGTTTCCATGCAGATCTTTGATGACAGTTAATAGCTCAATGTTCTACAATAGGATTTTTATTCAATGACTGCAAGGAACAAAAGGATCTCTCTGACAAAATCAGTAACCCACTGACCTATTCACATTATATGCACTTTGTGATCAGCATGGTACACATTCTTTGCTGCCTTATCATGCGTCAAACCTTCCATTAGACAAAACTCTGATTTCTCTCCAGGAGAATTATAATTAATCACAGATTTATCTTGACATTTCTTTTGTTGCCTGAAAACTGCTGGTGGCCAAGAACATAGCAGCAGGTGACTTCAAAACAAGAATATACTTGAAACATTAATTTGCAATTCAATCGGTCTCGCATTTTTTTAAGTTAGAGCTGTTGGCATTGAAAATAACAATGTTTTTTACTTTTGGTTTTTTAATTTGCAATGGAGTTATTATATTTGCATAGCACTATTGCCAATGGTATACAAAAGCAAAAGTAAAAAAACATTGTCATTTTCAATGCCAACTGCCCTAACTTTAACAAATACAAGACCGATTGCATTGGAAATGCAATTGGTCTCGCATTTGTTGAAGTTTGAGATATTGGCATTATAAATTTCAATGTTTTTTTACCCAGCTATTTTGCAAGGTGCAATACCACATGTAGCCAAGATGACCTCTTTTGGTCACATATGGTACTGCACCCTGCAGAAGATATGGTAAATCCACTCTACCCATAATGCTTTGCATTCAAGACAGTACTACAAGTACATTTAAATAGCTATGTCCATACATGCAATTAAAAGCTTTGAAATGTGACAAAATAAATATTATATTAATTCCAGATTAGGTTGTACTCTGTGGGGAGCTGATGAAGGGAAATTTATAGACGGTCTCGTATAAATGTGAGATGTGCTAGTGAGTCAAACAACCACTGCAAGAGTCACTACGTAAAAAGCAGGTGGTCTGTTGAAAGCCCATTAAGAAAATAGTGTTCTGAGGCTGCACTTAAAACTTATCGAGTAACAACACATATATCAGAGAATGCTCTCATGGGAGTTAACAAGAAGAGACAATGTGTTACTAAGGAGGGATTACTAAGCCTATTGGCCAATGAAAAAACACTATTTAAAAAGGACAGGGGTAGGGGCCAATTAAAAAGAAGGATCAGAAAGTTTAGTTTTGTTTTTATTTGCAGTGGAATTAATATATTTGCACAGCACTAAGCTCAAATGCGAGACCTATTGCATTGGAAATGCAACCGGTCTCGCATTTGTTGGAGTTGGAGATATTGGCGTTTATGGCAATGTTTTTTTTTACCCAGCCAAGTTGCAGGGTGCAGTACCATATGTGGCCAAAAGAGGTCTCTGGGGACCTCTTTGGCCACATATGGTACTGCACCCTGCAGAAGATATGGTAAATCCACCCTACCCATAATGCATTGCATACAAGACAGTACAACAAGTACATTCAACTAACTATGTCCATATATACAATTAGTAGCTTTGAAAAGTGACAAAAGAATTATTATATTATTCCAGATTAGGTTCTTCTCTGTGTGGAACTGATGAAGGGAAATTAATAGATGGTCTCATATAATTGTGAGATGTTCTTGTGAGTGAAGTAAGCACTGCCAGCCTAGCATAGGACCAAGTGTGTGTGTTGCCTGAAGCCTTTTAAGAAAATAGTGCCTTGAGGCTGTAATTAGGATGTAGGGAGTATCAACACATGTAACAGGGTGTGTCCTCTTGGGAGTTTACAAGAAGAAACAAGGTGGTACTAAGGAGGGACTACCTATTGACTATTGACCAATAAAAAACCACCATTTACAAAGGACAAGGACAGGAGCCAATTAAAACTATGGGCGGAGCTTTATGCACAAATCCTGAATACAGCATGTCTCGTAGAGACAGCGTAAATGCTGCCTAGGCGAGACCTAAAAATGGTACCCTTACTGAAAGTGGCCAGTACCGTGGCACCGGTCGCACAGGTCTAGAGCCGGCCCTGACTATGCGCCTGTCTCTCACACTTCATTGTCCACCATATTGCTCTGTGCTGCGTCCCATAACACGATAACCGCAACTCGGTGGTCATCACGCATGACATGGAAACACTTCCGACATTGGATCACACCAAAGACAACATCCGTTCACTACACGCCCCACATGGTGTAGTATATTACTCATGTAGCCAGTGCTTCAGCACCCCACATAGGGAAAATAAACGCTATATAAATGTTGTGATAAGACCGACCCTATATAAATATCTCTCTAGAACAATGACTCCTGGCATCTAAACCTGCTAACGAGCATGTTCCAGAAAACTGCTAATCCTGTGATTTACCCCAATCCTACAGTCCTTGGGAAGTGGGTCTGGCCGGGTTTAGTAAATTGAAACGGGTAGATATCTGCCTGGGGACATAATCTTGAGAGACATTTTGCCAGTGTATTTTTTTTATTTTGATAAACTGTAGCAGTCCAGGGCTTTTTGTTTCTGCTTCCTTTGCACACTTCTCCAGTCTGCAGCCTTGTAACCACCTTCCTCCCCTCCCTCCCGACACTTGTTCTACAACTTGTGTATCTAAAGTGGATGAGTGTACTCGCACCCCCAAACGCTGTTGCATCCTGGGTGTCTTTATCCTTCTTTGACTGCACTGAGGGGTGAAGAGGGTCCCTTATGGCGTATAACACAAAGCTTCCTTTCCCAGCAGACATGCACCTCCTGGACACCCTTACTGTCTGTGAGTGTAACGTATGTGTGCACTACTGAGCCATCGATGTGTGGGTCTATGGCAAGGCAGGAGTAAAGCCGGAGCCCGTCCATGTCTCTGGGGTACAGAGCAGGAGATCTGGGGCAGTCTGTGTGGGGATGGGGCTCTTTATCTGCAGAGCACAGGCAGCGGGGGGGGGGGGGCTTTTCAGCTGCTTGGAACTGGTGTTTGTGGGGAGCTGAGGTCTGTGTCCACCCTCACACACCATGTGTCTGCATCTGACTCAATCACTTCCCCTGCTTAGGGGCTTTAGAAGACAGACTAATGCTTGTCTTTTTCCGCTTGCGACCCTTCTGACGCCAGGTGCTACTTCACTATCACACATAGGGCGCACTTTAAATATAGAGCGGCTTTGAAGAAGCCACTCCGTGTTTCACTGTGCAGGCAGCATCTGCCTGCACTTTTAAAGGGGATTAGAGATCACCTTGTAGGCAGGTGCAGTGAGTGACTGCAAGGGGGTGTCCATGGGACCCCCTTTCCCTCCTCCAGAGGATGGCCATCAGGGGGTGCACTGTGAGTGCGCCTCCTGACAGCTTCTTTGTCTCTGAGCCCGCCTCTATAATACAGCGGCAAAGAGATTTCCTCATTTGGATTCGGCCACGCCCCCATGCAAACGAGGGAGCACTCTATGGTGATATCGCTGGCGCTACTTGTGCACCAGCGTTATCGGTTTTATAGAAGGGGACCCACAACTGTGCGCAACTCCTTCTGTAATGCTAAAGTACCACAGGGTATGCAAAGCGGGCGCAAATGTCAGCTGCACCCCCCGGGCACTATGTGTAATACGGCCCCAGGGACTCTATTACATAAAGTGCACCGGGGCACAGTGGCGTGGGCGCCCACTTTGTGCGTCCCCAGAGCATTTCATTATTACAGGAGGGGCCACAAACGCTTGTGCGTCACTTTCTGTAATACCGATAGTGCGGGGCACATGTCGCCGCAGAGCTAATATTAAATAGCATTCCTTCATTTGCAAGTTGTCCCCAGGGCCGGACTGGCTACCGGGCAGTTTGGAATGCTGCCGAGCTGCTGCCTGATTTTACTGCAGTGGAGGCTGATTTCGTCCATGGAGACCTGCGTGTGCTGCGAAATACTGAAAGCAAAACGAATTTCGTTTAGCACACGCAGGTCCCCATTAACGAAATCACCCCCCAGCTCAGCAGCATTTCTAATTGCCCGGTAGCCAGTCCGGCCCTGGTTGTCGCACCGTATTAACGCTGCGGGAGCAGAGGCAAACATGCTTTTTTGGAGGTGCACTAAAAGTGCACCACAAAAAACTGGCGCACTAAAAGTGCGCCTCCTATAGGCAGCTTTTGGAGGAAAGAAAGTGGGTCCTATGAACCCCCCCCCCAGACATGCCTTTGGGGGAGGTGTCGCCTGCTCAGAGAAACATGGAGCAGCTTTTAAACAGTATCTCTCTTGAATACGCCGCTATAATACGGGCTCAGGCTGGCACACTGTGCGTGTTTTGTGTAGGTCAACAAATCTTTATTTCTATTCACGTGTTTGTGTTGCCGTCGTGTATGTGTGTGTGTCTAGAAGTGCGTTGTTCAGCCTTGTCTCTGTGTGACTGTGAGAATCCGAGTCGCTCTGCCGTGTCTCCGATGGGTTTGTGTACATGTGACTGAATGCTGTGTATCTCAGAGTGCGTGTTTCTGTTTTGTGCCTTTTTTGGAAGTTTTTGTGTTTGAACTGTTTGTTTTCCTCTTAATGAGGTTTGTCTGGCTGTGCCTGCATATTTTGTGTTTTTGTATATCTAGGAGTCTGTGTCTCTGTTTTGTCTCTCTGCTTGTAAGAGTTTGTGTATTAACTGTTTCTTTTCCCCTTAAAGTGGATTGTTTGCATGTGCCTGGGTATTGTGTGCTGTTGTGCATCTGTGTGTGTTTCTGTCTTGTCTTTGTACCTATTAGAGTTTGAACGGTTTGTGTACATGTGTCTGGGCGTTGTGTGTTGTGATCCATGAGTGTGTGTTTCTGTTTTGTCTTTGTACTTGTCAGAGTTTGAACGGGTCGTTTCCCTCTTCCAGGGTTTGCGTACACGTGCCTGGATACTGTGGGCGATTCACAAACGTAATCTGATCAAAATCCTAACTTTACGACTTTGGGTATTCACAAAAGGCATTTAAACTTTACTACTCCTAAATGCCTTTTGTGAATACAGAAAGTCGTAAAGTTAGGATTTTGTCTCAGATTACTTTGGTGAATCGGGCCCTGTGTGTTTGTGTACCTAAGAGGGCATGTTTGTGTGTTTTCTCTGTGCTTGTGTTTGTGTCTGAGCTGTTAGTTTTTCTGTTCCCGGGGGTTGTGTGTATGCCAGGGATGTATGACATTACAATGCATGCTTTTACATCGCATGCTTTTACAACGCGGTTTTTACAACGCATACCATTACAACGCATAATGCTTTTAGGCGCTGGATAGTGAATTGTTTAATTTACTATTCTAACTCCAGTCCCCGTGGATAGTAGGGAAGGTGTTGGATAGTACATTAAACACATTCCCTATCCTAGAGCGCCCCCCAGCGCAATGCGTTGTAATGGTTTGCATTGTAAAAGTTGTGTCGTAAAGGCACTGCGTGGTAAAAGTTGCGTTGTAAAGGATGTTTCCCGTATGCCAGGATAGGGTGTGTTTCTTTCTTGTCTCTGTGTAAGTAAGTAAGTAAGTAAGTAAATAAGTAAGTAAGTAATTTTATTGTATGAATTACTAAAAACCTTTCCAAAAAAGAATCGCTCAAGGTGAAAGTTCATAAAAATAAACTACAGTTTCAACATTTATGCACACAAAAATTAAAGAACTATGGGACAGTTTGCGAAATGTCTATTCAGCTGATAAGCTGTGGGCGGTCCTTAGACCCAAACATGTAATATAAAAACATGAATTAAATATAGCCTATGAGTTACATTTATATTTATAAATAGCAACATTAGTAGTATCGTATATCAGACTTGGGGTCAATTTTTACGATAGGGATTCTACAGGTCTGTGGCCTCTCAAGTGCCCAAGAGTTAACCAAAGTTTATTTTCAATGTAGTAAAAGGAAAGCTTTTTGTGTCAGGCGTTTCCCCACTAAAAGAAGACAATTCCAGGGGGCGGTGAGCCCTTGAACAGAACTGTTTGTGGTGTGCCGGATCTCTTCATTTTCTCCTCGACTGCCCCCATGAATTGTACGAACCGGCACGCCAGCTGTATACCTCCTCCTCCTAAGCAGGCCTTCACTGCTTGCCTGCAGGGTCGTATCCTCTTGATGTTAAAGTTTGATTTAAAAAAACAAACGTCGTTCTAGAAAATGGAAGAGGTGTGGCGCCGCGGCCAGGGCAACTGACTCCGGAATCTGGGGATCACGGTTCGATCTCGGCACCGGCAGCAGGTTAGCCCAGCACCATGTGACTCTGGGCAATAGCTCGCTTAATCTTCCCGACGGCCCCCAGCGCCTAGAGACCCTTACGGGTGATTGTGTGCTTTACAAATGTGGATTATTATTATTATTATCATCCAGTCTGCGGCAGATGCATAGTTGATGCGTGATGCTCTCTTCTGCTTCCCCGCAAAGGCGGCACTTAGTTATTTCTGCGAATCGCTTCCGTGGTGGGAGGTGCAGCAGGACAGGAAGAGTTCCCAATCGAAGCCGGAGATATTTCTCTTTTAACCTCCTGCTGAAGCCAGGGCACAGATAACTTTGCGGGCCAGGCTTTGTATAACTCTGCAGCACGCACCAACCATGAGACCTTCCCCCAAGCGCTTCCTTATCCTCTGCACCGACAGCCTTTTTACTGTCTTGTTTACCAAAGACTTGAAACTGTTCTGCGTTCCCGGGGCTGCCCAGAGCTCCTTCAGGCCTAGGCGGTTTATGGATGCGGTCAGGTAATCCTTTAGGGTGCAGGCTTTGCTTCAGTTTATCTCTTTCCATAGATGAAAATTCAGAGAGCTCTCATCGGAGCTTCGGATCCTGAACCAGCATTTCACATAAGCGGCGTTTCGAGCAATTTTTTTGCGACTGTAGACCAACTCCAGCCTGATTTGTGCGGGAGAGGCATACTTTGGCAGGCTGAAGATTATTCTTGCTGATCTCAACACAGTTTGTTCCAAGGTACCCTCGTCTTTTCCTCTGAGGCACTCGCTCCCGTAAGTGATAGCTGGGATTAACTTTGCTTGTAGAACTTATAGTAAGGGGTTAAAGCTTGGCCCGGCAGTTTTAAGTTTCAGAGATTTTAGAGCTACTACTAGGGAGTTTCCTCTCCGTTTTATGGTTTCTTTTTGTGGTTTAAAAGTACCTTTCTCATCAAGTATCACCCCTAGGTACTTATATTCCGCCACGACTTCCTGCCAGGTTCCTTGTCTCTGTGCTCGTATGAGATTGGTCTGTCTGTTTTCCCTGCCAAGGGTGTGTGTTCACGCGCCTGTATGGGGCTTATAACCCACACTCGGAGCCTGCATAAACTAAGACAAACTGATACAAACCCATCACTGCGCGGACCGGTGCCAAGTGTGCTAGTGCGCGTGTATAAAAGAGTCCGTCGCAGCACTGTAACTGCCCACAGTATAAGGAGCGCGTGGGGTTAGGACAGTGAGTGCAGACTGCATCACTCCGCGAGACACATCTCATAGATGGGGGGGGGTCACCCCTCTAAGTGTGTCTGTGCCCAGGAGCACGGACAGATGGAAAGACGGACGGGAAGGGTACACTAGGGATGCGGAGAAGGGGGTGCAACGAAGAGAGAATGATTGGGAGAGAGATGAGACGTTTTAAGGCATGGGCAAAGTGGACCTTGGCCCATGGCCCCAGTTTTTCGGGGGGGGGGGCTGATAGAGCCAATTCCGTTCTGCGGAGAGTCTTGCACTGATGACCTTGAATAGTATTGAAACAGATTGCTGTTCATAGCATTTTTCTATCATTTATTTTTAACGTGTGAGAGTCTATTAAAGACATTTTGCAGATAAAATGTGTTTAAGTTTCATGCAACACCCATATATTGTTTTAGATCAATACAGGTCCTCACATGTGAGAAATGGGAGGGGTCTCACTGAGATTATTTGCAGGGATATCAGTGTGCTGCTGCTGTGGTACAATATTGAAATATTGAGTATCGATGTTCACATATTTAGAATTAGACCAAAGAGGGCCTGAAAGAGCTGGAACTAGATCATAAAGTCAAAGCTGTTCTGAACATGGGCCCCAAAATACTTTTGGCCCCGGGCCCTCAGAATCATTCAAATGTCCCTGCGAGGGGCGAGGACCTGAGGAAAGGCAAACAGAAGCAAAGATGCAGGAGGAGAAGCGCGTGACTGCCCCGGGGGAGGGAGGCACGCTGAACGCATCACATGAGACTGCCGGGGGTATAGACAGACAGACTGTCAACAAACTGAAGACTGAAGGGAACAAGCATTTGCAATGCAATAGTTCTCGCATTTGCAAGAGTTTGAGCGATTGGTATTGTTAAATTACAATGCCT
This sequence comes from Lissotriton helveticus, assembly GCF_964261635.1. Lineage (NCBI taxonomy): Eukaryota > Metazoa > Chordata > Amphibia > Caudata > Salamandridae > Lissotriton > Lissotriton helveticus. The sequence goes on along the minus strand of NC_136060.1, from coordinate 509,111,599 downwards.
TTTATTTATGTGTTTTGAAAACCTGCAAGCGGTGCGTAAACACGCACTCTGTACTTATAGTCGTTGCTTACGAGAAGCGAGGCTGGCACTAACTGCGCCTCTTAACTGCCAGTCTTGCTTCTCGTAAGCAAGGACTATAAGAACAAATTGCGTGAGTATGCACCGCTTGCAGGTTTTCAAAACACATAAATTAAAGGCATTTTAATTTACAATGCCAATAGCTCAAACTCTTGCAGATACGAGTCCTATTGAATTGCAAATGCTTGTTTAATATGGGCATTGGTGTTTACAAACTCCTCTCACTTTGCAGTCAGAGAAAGAAAAGTAAAGTGAATTATCTGACAATCTTGTTGAGGTACAAATGTGTAAAATGAAAGGCAGCGGGATGTAATTTTTCTCTAAGTCGCAAAAAATGTAAACACCCGTATAAAAACTGTACACATTTAGCTGTTTTTGCTGTAATTCTGAAGTGTGATGGAACAAAGACTTTAATAGGATTAAAACAAATCAAGGCGTTTTACTTGGTGGTGCATAAACAAACATTAACTGAAACATGATTTCCACATAATATAATTTGTGTGCAATATAGTTTTATCAGTAAAACTGGATGCCTGTGCAAATTTAGTGGCCATTTCAATGAAAAAATGTGCCGTCTGTAATTGACAGTTCGTGCCACATTATACTTCAGCTACATTAAAGTAAGCATGTATCATGGCCATTAAAGTTAGCGGGTCGCGAAAGTTTGTCATTCTGGGGAAACATCCTTTACAATGCAACTTTTACCACGCAGTGCTATCACAACGCAGGTTTTACAACGCAAACCATTACAACGCATTGCGCTGGGGGGCGCTCTAGGATAGGGAATAGATTTAATTTACTATCCAACACCTTCCCTACTATCCACGGGGATTGGAGTTGGAATAGTAAATTAAACTATTCACTATCCAGCACCCCAAAGCGCTATGCGTTGTAATGGTATGCATTGTAAAAACTGCGTTGTAACAGCATGCATGGTAAAAGCATGCGTTGTAACGTCATACATCCGTCATTCTGTCATGGTTCTAAAATGTGTGGGAACCACTGTTTTAGACTATGGTTCCTGTGCCGCAGTTTTTTTACAAATTTTTCAGAGAACAAATACATTAAATGTAGTACAACATAATATTTGAAAAGTAAACAGTACACATTCAAAACTGTTCACTTCCGGGCCCAGCCTCGAGCCCTCGTTGGGATGCGGATTGCATGTGGCATTCAAGAAAATTCAGCATCAGGTCGAGCTGCGTACCCTGAAACCTGGGCGTCACTTAAGAGTTGCTACTGTGACCCGTGGCGTGCCCCTTGTGACCCCTGGCATCAGAGGTGGCAAAATTAGTGCCTGGAGCACGTCCTCATTAATGGACACCGGTCGGGGCTCTACTTTTTTGTTTCCTGTCACTTTTTTTTAGTACACTAATAGTGAAAAAATGTTTTAACTATTAGAGTAATAAAGAATGGACTACCCTTAGCTGGAATATGATTCTATCTGGCATCGAAGGAAAGTAAAAAATGCTTTTAAATGTATGTTGTATGTGTGCTTGCGGGTGAGAGTGTTTATGTGAGAGAGTGTGTGAACGTGTGTGTATGCGTAAGCATGAGATGCGAGGCAAAGAAAAGGTAAATTGCCAGATATTGTCACTACCCCTACCCCTGGCATTTTGGTGAATTGATACTCATGCTCTAAAGGGGTACATCCTTTACGAGGGGGATGTTACCCCGCGCTACCATTACGACGCGTCTCTTACAACGCAAGTCGTAACCACGACTTGCGCTGGAGGGCGCTCAAGGACAAGGAATAGTTAATTTACTATTCCAACACCTTCCCTACTATCCACGGGGACTGGTGTTGGAATAGTAAATTAAACTATTGCTAAGTCCGCACCCTACAGCGCAAGTTGTGGTAACGACTTGCGTTGTAAAACACGCGTTATAACGGTACGCGTGGTAATAGCCCGCTTCGTACCATCATACATCCGCTCTAAACGCTGGCAAAGTATGATCATTTTGTTCCAATATTTCCATCAGCACAGCCTCTGAAAAGGTGCATTCATTATAAAAAAAAATTTTTAAGTGACAACCCTGCCACGAAAACACTAAATCATGTAAAAGTAGCTAAGCTTAAACATAAAACTAAAAAAAATATTTTCTCACAACCGTCAATATTAGAAAATGTAAAACGAGTGACATTTCTGGTCCAAAAACAACTTAAGCCCCAAACTCACCAGATGAATGCATTTTGCACAAACCATGTTCAGTGCCCCCGTACTTCTAAGACAGATGCTCCTCCTACAGAGGGGCTCACATTCCTTAAATATGCGGTTTCTGCCATCGCCCTCCAAAATCTGAGTAGCAAACAGATTCATGTCACCAGGTCAGGATATAATTGCTCAAACCATAGCCTTTCTTTGTCCGTCACAGCTGTGGCGCCTATGCAGCTGGTTTTATTTTACCTGACACAAGACTACAGTCCCCAGAAAGCATTTCTTGTTTGACAGAGATAATAGAGTCACATTGAGGGCCTCAATTAGCCAGCTCCATGGAGGTCTAAGTAAAGTTGAGCCTGGGGTGTGAGACGCTCGTTACAAGGCTGACAGGCTGCAGCTCTGCCTTTACAAGGTATATTCTCCGTCCCCCGGTGAGAAGCGGCTCTGAACATTTCATTTTCATTTTCAAAGTACTGACACAGTACCACACACAATGTACTATTATCTGTGAGTGGGATGGAGGGGAAGTAGCGCCCCGCTGGGGTGGTTGCTGGACCGAGAGGCCCCCCACACACCTCTCCTGGACCGGACACCTGTCAGGGCGGAGGGAGTGTTCCTCCCTGGACTTGGCAGCAGGCAAGGGGTTCGAACAAGTTATCATGGAAGTTTGCTGTCAGGCAGACATGACCAGGGTGGGCGGAGGGAGACTTACAGGGTCCAGATGTTGCCGGTGGGATGGAGAGGCCCTGGTCCCAGCTGGAGCACCTGCCGCCCTGCAGCCTGCTGCTGCTCACATGCCAGCCCTACGCGGGGACAGGAGATGTGCACGTGTATGGAGTGCACATCTCCTGTCCGTACGGGCAAAACACTGAAACTAACTGGGAGGACAGGGAGGGAGGGAAAGTGAAAGTGAAAGTGCACCATGCGCATGCTGTGTTCAAACACCAGCCCTATGCGGGGACAGGAGATGTGCATGCGTACGGAGTGCACATCTCCTGTCCGTTCGGGCACAATACCGAAACTAACTAGGAGGACGGGAAAGGGAGGGTTGGAGGGAAAGTGAATGAGCGCATGCTCGTGCTGTGTTCAAACGCCAGCCCTACATGGGGACAGGAGATGTGCATGTGTACGGAGTGCACATCTCCTGTCCGTACGAATGCACAACTCCTATCCCCCTTCGGCAGAGAAACCGACGACACCTCGCCAAGGCGAGCAGCGCATGCGCTGCATCGCTAGGCGAGACCTAAATACTGACCCCATCACGTGATACTGAAAGGAAAAACTGACCCCTCCATGTGAGACGGAAGGGACAAACTGACCACGCCATATGAGACTGAAGGGACAAACTGACCCCACCACAAGAGACCGAAGGGACTAACTGACCCCACCACAAGAGACCGAAGGGACTAACTGACCACACCACAAGAGACCGAAGGGACAAACTGACCCCACCACAAGAGACCGAAGGGACTAACTGACCACACCACAAGAGACCGAAGGGACAAACTGACCCCACCACAAGAGACCGAAGGGACAAACTGACCCCACCACAAGAGACCGAAGGGACTAACTGACCCCACCACAAGAGACCGAAGGGACTAACTGACCACACCACAAGAGACCGAAGGGACAAACTGACCCCACCACAAGAGACCGAAGGGACAAACTGACCCCACCGCATGAGACTGAAGGGAAAAACTGACCCCACCACAAGAGACCGAAGGGACAAACTGACCCCACCGCATGAGACTGAAGGGAAAAACTGACCCACCGCGTGAAACTGAAGGGAAAAACTGACCCACCGCGTGAAACTGAAGGGAAAAACTGACCCACCGCGTGAGACTGAAGGGAAAAACTGACCACACCACAAGAGACCGAAGGGACTAACTGACCACACCACAAGAGACCGAAGGGACTAACTGACCACACCACAAGAGACCGAAGGGACAGACTGACCCCACTATGTGAGACTGAAGGCACAAACTGACCGCACCACAAGAGACTGAAGGGACAAACTGACCCCACCACAAGAGATTGAAGGGACAAACTGACCCCACCACATGAGACTGAAGGGACAAACTGACCCCACCACATGTGAGACAGAGGGGACAAACTGACCCCACCATGTGAGACAGAAGGGACAAACTGACACCACCACGTGAGACTGAAGGGACAAACTGACCCACCGCTTCAGACTGAAAGGAAAAACTGACCCACCGCGTGAGACTGAAGGGAAAAACTGACCACACCACAAGAGACCGAAGGGACTGACTGACCCCACCACAAGAGACTGAAGGGACAAACTGACACCACCACATGAGACTGAAGGGACAAACTGACCCCACCACATGAGACTGAAGGGACAAACTGACCCCACCACAAGAGACTGAAGGGACAAACTCACCCCACCACGTGAGACTGAAGGGACAAACTGACCCCACCACAAGAGACTGAAGGGACAAACTGACACCACCACATGAGACTGAAGGGACAAACTGACCCCACCACAAGAGGCTGAAGGGACAAACTGACACCACCACGTGAGACTGAAGGGACAAACTGACCCCACCACAAGAGACTGAAGGGACAAACTGACCCCACCACGAGAGACCGAAGGGACAAACTGACCCCACCACAAGAGTCCGTAGAGACAAACTGACCCCACCACGTGAGACTGAAGGGACAAACTGACCCCACCACAAGATACTGAAGGGACAAACTGACCCACCACGTGAGGCTGAAGGGACAAACTGACCCCACCACAAGAGACTGAAGGGACGAACTGACCCCACCACGTGAGTCTGAAGGGACAATCTGACCCCACCATATGAGACTGAAGGGACAAACTGACCCCACCACATGAGACTGAAGAGACAAACTGACCCCACCACAAGAGACTGAAGGGACAAACTGACCCCACCACGAGACTGAAGGGACAATCTGACCCCACCACAAGAGACTGAAGGGACAAACTGACCCCACCACAAGAGACTGAAGGGACAAACTGACCCCACCACGAGACTGAAGAGACAAACTGACCCCACCACAAGAGACTGAAGGAACAAACTGACCCCACCACAAGAGACTGAAGGGACAAACTGACCCCACCACAAGAGACTGAAGGGACAAACTGACCCCACCACAAGAGACTGAAGGGACAATCTGACCCCACCACAAGAGACTGAAGGGACAAACTGACCACACCACAAGAGACTGAAGGGACAAACTGACCCCACCACAAGAGACTGAAGGGACAATCTGACCCCACCACGAGAGACCGAAGGGACAAACTGACCCCACCACAAGAGTCCGTAGAGACAAACTGACCCCACCACAAGAGACTGAAGGAACAAACTGACCCCACCACAAGAGACTGAAGGGACAATCTGACCCCACCACAAGAGACTGAAGGGACAATCTGACCCCACCACAAGACTGAAGGGACAAACTGACCCCACCACAAGAGACTGAAGGGACAAACTGACCCCGCCACAAGAGACTGAAGGGACAAACTGACCCCACCACAAGAGACTGAAGGGACAAACTGACCCCACCACAAGAGACTGAAGGGACAAACTGACCCCACCACAAGAGACCGAAGGGACAAACTGACCCCACCACAAGAGACCGAAGGGACAAACTGACCCCACTACGTGAGACTGAAGGGAAAACTGATCCCACCACAAGAGACCGAAGGGACAAACTGACCCCACCACGTGAGACTGAAGGGACGAACTGACCCCACCACAAGAGACTGAAGGGACAATCTGACCCCACCACAAGAGACTGAAGGGACAATCTGACCCCACCACAAGAGACCGAAGGGACAAACTGACCGCACCACGTGAGACTGAAGGGACAAACTGACTCCACCACAAGAGACCGAAGGGACAAACTGACCGCACCACGTGAGACTGAAGGGACAAACTGACCCCACCACAAGAGACTGAAGGGACAAACTGACCGAACCACAAGAGACTGAAGGGACAAACTGACCCCACCACAAGAGACTGAAGGGACAACTGATCCCACCACAAGAGACTGAAGGGACAAACTGACCGCACCACGTGAGACTGAAGGGACAAACTGACTCCACCACAAGAGACCGAAGGGACAACTGATCCCACCACAAGAGACTGAAGGGACAAACTGACCGCACCACGTGAGACTGAAGGGACAAACTGACTCCACCACAAGAGACTGAAGGGACAAACTGACCCCACCACAAGAGACTGAAGGGACAAACTGACTCCACCAAAAGAGTCCGAAGGGACAAACTGACTCCACCACGAGAGACTGAAGGGACAAACTGACCCCACCACGAGAGACCGAAGGGACAAACTGACCCCACCACGAGAGACCGAAGGGACAATCTGACCCCACCACGAGAGACCGAAGGGACAAACTGACCCCACCACAAGAGACCGAAGGGACAAACTGACCCCACCACAAGAGACCGAAGGGACAAACTGACCCCACCACAAGAGACCGAAGGGACGAACTGACCCCACCACGAGACTGAAGAGACAAACTGACACCACCACGTGAGACTGAAGGGACAATCTGACTCCACCACAAGAGTCCGAAGGGACAAACTGACCCCACCACAAGAGACTGAAGGGACAAACTGACCCCACCACAAGAGACTGAAGGGACAAACTGACCGCACCACGTGAGACTGAAGGGACAAACTGACTCCACCACAAGAGTCCGAAGGGACAAACTGACCCCACCACAAGAGACTGAAGGGACAAACTGACCCCACTACGTGAGACTGAAGGGACAAACTGACACCACCACGTGAGACTGAAGGGACAATCTGACTCCACCACAAGAGTCCGAAGGGACAAACTGACCGCACCACGTGAGACTGAAGGGACAAACTGACTCCACCACAAGAGTCCGAAGGGACAAACTGACCCCACCACAAGAGACTGAAGGGACAAACTGACCCCACCACAAGAGACTGAAGGGACAAACTGACCCCACTACGTGAGACTGAAGGGACAATCTGACCACACCACAAGAGACTGAAGGGACAATCTGACCCCACCACAAGAGACTGAAGAGACGAACTGACCCCGCCACGTGAGACTGAAGGGACAAACTGACCCCACCACGAGAGACCGAAGGGACAAACTGACCCCACCACAAGAGACTGAAGGGACAAACTGACACCACCACGTGAGACTGAAGGGACAAACTGACCCCACAACAAGAGACTGAAGGGACAAACTGACCCCACCACAAGAGACCGAAGGGACAATCTGACCCCACCACGAGAGACCGAAGGGACAAACTGACCCCACCACAAGAGTCCGTAGAGACAAACTGACCCCACCACAAGAGACTGAAGGAACAAACTGACCCCACCACAAGAGACTGAAGGGACAATCTGACCCCACCACAAGAGACTGAAGGGACAATTTGACCCCACCACGAGACTGAAGGGACAAACTGACCCCACCACAAGAGACTGAAGGGACAAACTGACCCCACCACAAGAGACTGAAGGGACAAACTGACCCCACCACAAGAGACTGAAGGGACAAACTGACCCCGCCACAAGAGACTGAAGGGACAAACTGACCCCACCACAAGAGACTGAAGGGACAAACTGACCCCACCACAAGAGACTGAAGGGACAAACTGACCCCACCACAAGAGACCAAAGGGACAAACTGACCACACCACAAGAGACCGAAGGGACAAACTGACCCCACTACGTGAGACTGAAGGGAAAACTGATCCCACCACAAGAGACCGAAGGGACAAACTGACCCCACCACGTGAGACTGAAGGGACGAACTGACCCCACCACAAAGACTGAAGGGACAATCTGACCCCACCACAAGAGACTGAAGGGACAATCTGACCCCACCACAAGAGACCGAAGGGACAAACTGACCGCACCACGTGAGACTGAAGGGACAAACTGACTCCACCACGTGAGACCGAAGGGACAAACTGACCGCACCACGTGAGACTGAAGGGACAATCTGACCCCACCACAAGAGACTGAAGGGACAATCTGACCCCACCACAAGAGACCGAAGGGACAAACTGACCGCACCACGTGAGACTGAAGGGACAAACTGACTCCACCACGTGAGACCGAAGGGACAAACTGACCGCACCACGTGAGACTGAAGGGACAAACTGACCCCACCACAAGAGACTGAAGGGACAAACTGACCCCACCACAAGAGACTGAAGGGACAAACTGACCCCACCACAAGAGACTGAAGGGACAACTGATCCCACCACAAGAGACTGAAGGGACAAACTGACCGCACCACGTGAGACTGAAGGGACAAACTGACTCCACCACAAGAGACCGAAGGGACAACTGATCCCACCACAAGAGACTGAAGGGACAAACTGACCGCACCACGTGAGACTGAAGGGACAAACTGACCGCACCACGTGAGACTGAAGGGACAAACTGACCGCACCACGTGAGACTGAAGGGACAAACTGACTCCACCACAAGAGTCCGAAGGGACAAACTGACCCCACCACAAGAGACTGAAGGGACAAACTGACCCCACCACAAGAGACTGAAGGGACAAACTGACCCCACTACGTGAGACTGAAGGGACAATCTGACCACACCACAAGAGACTGAAGGGACAATCTGACCCCACCACAAGAGACTGAAGAGACGAACTGACCCCGCCACGTGAGACTGAAGGGACAAACTGACCCCACCACGTGAGACTGAAGGGACAATCTGACCCCACCACGAGAGACCGAAGGGACAAACTGACCCCACCACGTGAGACTGAAGGGACAATCTGACCCCACCACGAGAGACCGAAGGGACAAACTGACCCCACCACAAGAGACCGAAGGGACAAACTGACCCCACCACAAGAGACCGAAGGGACGAACTGACCCCACCACGAGACTGAAGGGACAAACTGACCCCACCACAAGAGACCGAAGGGACAATCTGACCCCACCACGAGAGACCGAAGGGACAAACTGACCCCACCACAAGAGACCGAAGGGACAAACTGACCCCACCACGAGACCGAAGAGACAAACTGACACCACCACGTGAGACCGAAGGGACAAACTGACCGCACCACAAGAGACTGAAGAGACAAACTGACCCCACCACAAGAGACTGAAGGGACAAACTGACCCCACCACAAGAGACTGAAGGGACAATCTGACCCCACCACAAGAGACTGAAGGGACAAACTGACCCCACCACAAGAGACTGAAGGGACAAACTGACCACACCACAAGAGACTGAAGGGACAAACTGATCCCACCACGTGAGACTGAAGGGACAAACTGACTCCACCATGTGAGACTGAGGGGACAAACTGACCCCACCACGTGAGACTGAGGGGATAAACTGACCCCACCACATGAGACTGAAGGGACAAACTGACCCCACCACATGAGACTGAAGGGACAAACTGACCCCACCACAAGAGACTGAAGGGACAAACTGACCCCACCACGTGAGACTGAAGGGACAAACTGACCCCACCACATGAGACTGAAGGGACAAACTGACCCCACCACAAGAGACCGAAGGGACAAACTGACCCCACCACAAGAGACTGAAGGGACAAACTGACCCCACCACAAGAGACTGAAGGGACAAACTGACCCCACCACAAGAGACCGAAGGGACAAACTGACCCCACCACGTGAGACTGAATGGACAATCTGACCCCACCACAAGAGACTGAAGGGACAAACTGACCCCACCACAAGAGACTGAAGGGACAATCTGACCCCACCACAAGAGACTGAAGGGACAATCTGACCCCACCACAAGAGACTGAAGGGACAATCTGACCCCACCACAAGAGACTGAAGGGACAAACTGACCCCACCACAAGAGACTGAAGGGACAAACTGACCGCACCACGTGAGACTGAAGGGACAAACTGACCCCACCACGTGAGACTGAAGGGACAAACTGACCCCACCACGAGAGACTGTCCTGACGGACGCACGGGTGTCATAGTCACATCAGGGCCACATGAAGTCTCCCGCCCCCTGGTTCCCCAAACATGCAAAATAATGCACAGACAACGTATTAGTTTGGGAAACAATTGCTGCAGGTTTATTTACATACAACATATGTAATGATGGTGGGTGAAGATTACGGGCGATCCCGGGCAGGCTGCCTTCTCGCCACCTGCCCGCCTGTTGAGCCAAACAGCACAGTGGCAAAGCACCCAACTGCTGTATTAATAAAATTATAACTACTGACACGCCCCCCTGTGGGGCGTGACTTGGCAAACCCCCGGTTGCACAGGCCCACAACCGCCCGAAGGACTACTGGGGCGCCGACACGAATTCCTGCACCTCCCATGAGGATACAGGTTAGGCTCTGGCACCCCTATGTGCCCGCTGAAGTACATCGTTTGCACCTCTCTTCTTCCGGATCGCCCAGTAACTCCGCTTAACTCCAACCTGCAACGATAAATGGACACATTAAAAACCTCCACCAATCCCCCCACACCAACACTCTGGGTTAGAGGTAAGGGAGGGAAAAGAGTGTCCCGAAGAGAACCGATGGCGTCCGGGGCGGCAAAGAGGCCCTCCAACGTGGTGCGGCAACCTAAGTACCCACGGAGGCCCCTCCCTGCCGCCCCCGGACGAGATTCGCGTCCAGCCGCCTCCTCAACCAGTGAGGAGGGGAGGCTAACAACTTCCTGGGGGCGGGTCAGCCCTCCGTGACTATTGGCCCGCCCTCTCAATGGCCACTGCGTGGCCTCGGGCAGGCGCATAGTCACATCAGGGCCACATGAAGTCTCCCGCCCCCTGGTTCCCCAAACATGCAAAATAATGCACAGACAACGTATTAGTTTGGGAAACAATTGCTGCAGGTTTATTTACATACAACATATGTAATGATGGTGGGTGAAGATTACGGGCGATCCCGGGCAGGCTGCCTTCTCGCCACCTGCCCGCCTGTTGAGCCAAACAGCACAGTGGCAAAGCACCCAACTGCTGTATTAATAAAATTATAACTACTGACACGCCCCCCTGTGGGGCGTGACTAGGCAAACCCCCGGTTGCACAGGCCCACAACCGCCCGAAGGACTACTGGGGCGCCGACACGAATTCCTGCACCTCCCATGAGGATACAGGTTAGGCTCTGGCACCCCTATGTGCCCGCTGAAGTACATCGTTTGCACCTCTCTTCTTCCGGATCGCCCAGTAACTCCGCCACAGCCTGTGCGGTGGTACCCGCTGCCGCACAGGCCCCCCCCACCACTGCTACTCCTCATTACCTGCAACCTCTGCTCATAAAGCTTCTTAAAAACTAGGAGGAACAGGTCAAAGCCTGCGGGCGTGAGATAACACCATCCTCCACGAGGTAACATTTGACCTCGTCCTGAAACATCTTGTGTTTGCTGGATCCCAGGCCCCTCCGTTGGGGGAAACCATTCACGGCCCCCACCACTTTGATTTTAGGGAAACCTGAACCTTGCTCTGGAGAGCATTTAAACGGCTAAGAACAAGACCACAGCAACAGGGGAGCGGTGGACACTGTCCACCTCGAAGCGACCAGATACTGACATGAACATTACATGCCTGAAGTCACCCAGGCCCCTCTGCCCCTACTCTGCCGACACCCCGGGTGTTAAGGCTATCCAACAAGGAGTAACCTAACTCGGTTACCTGAAGTCATACCCCTAACCTGGATACCAGAAGTCATACTACCAGGAGAATGACAAAGGCTGAGGAGGGGCCAAACTGCTGAAGGTGCTTTGAATCGACAATAGGTGCTCCAGCACATGCCCAACAACTCAACCACATCCCTTCACCACGAGCGTCAGCAGGCTATACCCAGTAAGTAACTCCTGCTGTACGCCGTTCTCCGCAGACTTGGAGAAAGAGTGCTTATAATGACGCTTGTGCAGCTATACTCGAAGGAGCACAGGGGCATTGCAGGGATAAAACATATATACACGGGTATTAACAGCAGGCATCCCCTGCCCTCTCGGATTAGTCTGGAAGCGGCCTAGGCCACGCTACCTGTTGATAGCTTGTCTGAAGGATGACTAAGACCCCCGCAAGGGATTGCTGGGACAGAAACAAAGTGCCCCAGAAAGATGCAGACCTGCAACATGACACGGCCGCTGACACCACAAGCCCTCTGAGAGTAGTCAGCAAGGACCCCAGGGGACAAATCCCCCTACAGCAATGGTGTAGACTGACCCAGGTCAGAAGGAATACCCATGAAAGAGCCCAAGAGACAAGGGGACCTCCCCTGCTGATAACATTCGTACAAAGCATCAGTGTTGGACAGGCCACATGAAGGGCCGCTCTCCCCCGGCCCAACCAGGCCCGAACCAGCCACGCAAGTACCACACACCACCATTGCACGTCCACCGTCCCCGCAGGGACCCCTACACTCGAACCTGTTGACCGCGTAGGCCGACCCACTACCGGCCTGCGCGCCCATCCTGGGCGCCATCTTGGACACTCCACCACGAGGCCGCCTGGCCCCCGATCGACCTCAACCCTGGGCCTGGCCAGGCCTCAGACATTCCGGCACCAACATCCACCCAGGAGGTGAGCGGGCTACTTGGTCAGTCAATGGGAGCAAGAGGTGTCGATGGCTCTCCCCCGCCAAGTGCCGCTCGCCCATCGCCTCCCCGGGCGCTGGCTCCACCCCCCTGCTGGGTGTCTGAACCCCCTCATCCCGGACCTCCCGACCTCCAAGTGCGAGGGTCCGGACATCAAAGCACACCAGCCCTATAACTGGGGCAGCTCCAGAGCAGGACGGCAGTTGTATCTTGGAGTCGAGAGACGCAAAGAAGAACTCATCTTTGACGGACTACTGGCGCTGCCGTAGCTCTGTCTTGTGCACCCTCGTCCTGCCTGCTGGCGCTGCCGCGGCTTTGGGAACCACCCTATCCTTCATCGTCGTCGGGACCTGCTGGCGTGGCCGCGGACCGTTTGTAACCACCACCTTCATCGGGACCTGCTGGCTCTGCCGCGGACCGTCGTCTTCCTTCATCCATCTCGGGACCCGCTGGCTCCGCCGCGGCCCGTTCATCTACACCACCGAGCTCGAGGATTGAGAGCTATTTCCATCTTTTTGGTAACAAGACTGTCCCGCTACCCTTTTCCCAAACAGAGACCAGAATAGAGGGGACCCCTGAGTCCAGACCTCCTTGTACCATTCTACCGTACTTAAAGAATTGCCTATAAAGTATCGTTGAACTTTATCATTGTGTGGTGTCCGTCTGTGGGGGGGAAGTTACTCGTCTGTACGGTTCGCTGGAGACGGCTCTCCCCGGAGACCTCTCCCCTTGTCCTCGGCCGACCCTCCCGGTCCGTCTAACATTGGTGGCCAGCGGTGGGATCCGAATCACCGCATAAACCGTACAGAGAGTAGCTCCCCCCACGGCGAATCACGATGTCAACTAAAGACAGCGGATCAACGGAGAAATTCCAGATGGAGAAATTGGACGAATACAGCCATCGTGAACTTAAACAGTTCTGTATCGAATTAGGTATCGCTACCACCGGACTAAATACCAAAGATGACTTTAAGCAGGCCCTAGAATCTTGGGCAGAAACCGGGGCTGCCGGAACCCCCGATCAAGACATCGCAGCACAAACCCCCATGGCCCCTGAAGAACGAAGAACGGGTCTCTCGCCAGACGAGATCCAGGAACGAGAAAGAACCCGACTACACGAGCTGGAAATGGCCCGGCTCAAAATGGACGTTGAACTAAAGTTGGCCGAACAGAAAATCAACTTAGAGCACCTGCGTCTCCGAGAAGAAAGAGAGGAGAAACAGAGACAAAGGGAGCTCGAGGAAAAGAAACTGGCATATGAACATGAGCGGAAATTAGCTGAAATCGACCTACGCAAACAGAATAAAGAAACAGGGGTGCCCGAGCAACCCCACACTCCAGGGGCAACAGAGAAGAAGGTACACATCCCCAAGGATGTCGTTCGAGAATACTTCCGAGAGGACGACATCCAGCAATGGTTTAAGGCCTATGAAATCGCTATGACTGCACACCGGATCGATAAAAGCGATTGGGGGGCCGGTCTGTGGGGGAGATTCCTCAATGAGGGCCGCGACGCCCTGCTGCAACTCCCGGACCACCAGATGACCTCCTATGACCATATGAAAGCTGCACTCCTCACCCGCTATGGCCTCACACCCGAAATGTACCGTCAGAGGTTCCGAGACTGCACCCGCATCCCGGGTACAACTTGGGTGGACTATGTCAATTACTTTAGCCGAGCCTTCGAGGGCTGGATCAAAGGAAGCAAGGTCACAACCTACGAACAACTGTTCAATCTTATGGTATGGGAGCATCTGTCGAACAATTGCTTCATTGAACTTCGCCAGCACCTCCTCGACAGCAAGTTAACGGATCCCCGGCAGCTCGCAGCCGAAGCAGACCGGTGGGAGATCACCAGAGTGAGTCGAAATGGGTCCTCCGAACAGAACAGGAACAACAATGGTCAGCACCGTCCCCGAGGAGGTGGAGGCCAAGGACGCGGAAGGAGCAACGCTCCGGTCACCCCCACTACCAGCACCACCCCCCCGGCCAACCGGGGCAGCACCCCAGCGCGACCGGGACATCGAGCCAATGTTACCTGCCATCGATGCCAACGAGTCGGACACTATGCAAACGACCCAAACTGCCCCCAGTACCAGAGCCCAAGACCCCGCCAAGTAGCCGCTGCTGCTCTGGGGGAGGAACAGATCTCAGAGGAACAAGAAGAATATGAACAGGAACACCAAGAATGGGAGCCAGCCGCCATGGCTCTCGCCTGCCTAGGGGGGAGAGACATGGTCCCGCGGGTCCCCCTACCCGCTAATACCCAGAAGTACAGCCAATGGGTGGGCATCAATGGACGCCGGGCTGAAGCCCTTCGTGACACTGGGGCCAGTGTAACAGCCGTCCGCTGTCACCTGGTGACCCCCGAACAATACTTACCAAACATTCTCTGCCCTGTACGTTCAGCCGATAACTCAGAAAGTCTGTGTCGGATGGCCTGCGTCCCCTTCGAATGGGGAGGGGTCTCCGGCATGTTGAAGGTGACGGTCCGAGATGATGCCCCCGTAGACTGCCTCCTGGGTAATGACCTGGAAAGCTCTCCATGGGCAGCAGTCGAACGAAAAGAGCACCTGGGGATGCTGGGCGTCCCGGACTGGGCGTGCGTCACCACCCGGTCCATGACCGCCCGTGCCAACACCCGCCCAGAGGAACTCGAATGGCCGGCGCCACCGCCTCCGGTCGCCCCCGCCGAAACCACCGACCGTGACGTCCCCCCCGAACCAGCTCAACCTCCAGACCTCGCTAACCTCGACCAGTGGCCTCAAGAGGGGGGGCCCACGCAAGAACAATTTCGCCAAGAACAAAAGACCTGTCCCTCCCTCGAGGGACTCCGCCAGCAAGCGCTAGCCCAAAGCGCAGGGGATACCTCCGGAACTCACTGGGTCTACTGGGACAATGATCTGCTGTACAGTGAGCAAAGAATCGCGGAGCTGGGGGCCAGTCGAGTCCTAGTGGTACCCCTCCGTTTTAGAGACTTTCTGCTAAACCTGGCCCACGATGTCCCCCTGGCAGGACACTTGGGTCAAGACAAAACCTATAGCCGCCTGGTGACCCACTTCTTCTGGCCCAAAATGAGGGACAATGTACACCAGCATTGCCGATCTTGCCCCACGTGCCAAGCCAGTGGGAAGAGCGGCCGCAAACTGAAAGCCCCCCTGCAACCTTTTCCCGTGGTCACCACCCCGTTCGAGAGGGTCGGAATCGATATCGTAGGGCCCCTGGACCCGCGCACAAAACAAGGCCATCGATTCATCCTGGTGCTAGTGGACCACGCCACCCGCTACCCGGAGGCTGTTCCCCTGCGGACTGTGACAGCCCCGGTAGTCGGCCGGGCTCTGATGGGAATCTTCTCCCGGGTGGGCTTCCCCCGGGAGGTCGTCAGTGACAGAGGCACGAACTTTATTTCGAAATATATGAAATCTCTCTGGCAACAGTGCGGGGTTACCTACCGGTTCACGACCCCCTATCACCCTCAAGGAAACGGACTCGTTGAGCGGTTCAACCGCACGCTCAAAGGGATGATCGGGGGGTTGGAAGAGCCCCTCCGTCGCCAGTGGGATGTGCTGCTGCCGTGCCTCCTCTTCGCATATCGAGAGGTTCCCCAGAAGTCCCTGGGCTTCAGCCCATTTGAACTGCTATATGGACACCCCGTACGCGGGCCGCTCAGCCTAGTTAAGGAAGGCTGGGAGATGCCCCCTCTAAAGAACCCACCAGATGTTTTCCGCCACCTCCTAACACTCCGCAACCAGACCCGGCGATTCCGAGAACTAGCAAAAGCCAACCTAGAGGCCAGTCAGGAGGACATGAAAAGGTGGTATGACCGGAATGCCTCCTCCATCGAATTTGAACCTGGGCAACAGGTATGGGTGATGTCCCCCACCGAACCCTGCGCCCTACAAGACAAGTGGACAGGGCCCTTCAAAGTGGTCGAGCGCAAGGGTCCGGCTACCTATCTCATCGACTTGGAATCTTCCCGGAACCCCCTCCGGGTCCTCCACGCTAACAGACTGAAACCGCACTTTGTACGGACAGAACTCAGCCTCCTGATGGCCACAGACAATGGGGCTGAAGAGGACTCCGAGCCCCTCCCGGACCTCCTACGGACGCGGGAGAAAGACGGTTCCGTAGATGGGGTCCGACTCTCAGAGGCCCTCACCCGAGAGCAACACCAGGAGTGCCAAGTGCTCCTGTCACAATTCGCCAGCCTGTTCTCCCTCACCCCAGGTGTCACTTCCTGGTGTACGCACGATGTGGACACTGGGGACAGCCCCCCTATCCGCCACCGGGCCTACCGCGTGCCAGATCGGGTACGGGCCTGCATCCAGGAGGAAGTAGCCAAAATGCTCACGCTCGGGGTCATCGAGCCCTCAGACAGCCCCTGGGCCAGCCCGGTAGTACTGGTCCCCAAAGCAGCTGCCCCCGGCACCACACCAGAACTCCGGTTCTGCGTCGACTACCGGGGCTTGAATGCGGTCACCAGGACAGACGCACATCCCATCCCCCGGGCAGATGAACTAATCGACCGCATGGGGGCTGCCCGCTACCTCAGTATCTTCGACCTGACGGCGGGCTACTGGCAAATCGGCCTCACACCCCGGGCACAAGAACGTTCTGCCTTTTCCACTCCCGATGGCCATTACCATTTCACAGTCATGCCCTTCGGCATGAAGAATGCCCCAGCAACATTCCAACGGCTCGTCAATCAGGTCCTGGCGGGGCTCGAAGGATTCAGCGCCGCCTACTTAGACGACATCGCTGTATACAGCAACCAGTGGTCCGAGCACCTCCACCACCTCCGAGCAGTGCTGCACGCCCTTCAGCAAGCTGGCCTCACGATCAAGGCCAGCAAATGTCAAATTGGGCAAGGGTCTGTAACCTACCTCGGGCACCAGGTGGGAAGCGGCCTGGTGGCCCCTCTGCAGCTAAAAATTGCCGCCATCCAGTCCTGGCAGCCCCCCATTACCCAGACCGAGGTACGAGCCTTCCTGGGCCTCACGGGCTATTACCGAAGGTTCGTAAAAGACTATGGTACTATCGTGAGGCCCCTCACAGAGCTCACGTCAAAAAATCAGCCCCAGAAAGTCAACTGGACCCCAGAGTGTCAAGCTGCATTTGAACAATTGAAAGCCGCCATGTGCTCCGCCCCTGTGCTCCAGGCCCCCGACTACAGCCGGGAGTTCATCGTCCAGACGGATGCCTCCGACCATGGCATTGGGGCAGTCCTGTCTCAAGTGAACACCGAGGGCCGTGATCAGCCGGTGGCCTTCATCAGCCGGCGACTCCTACCACGGGAACAACGCTGGAGCACCATAGAGAGGGAGGCCTTCGCGGTGGTATGGGCCCTCAAGAAGCTCCGGCCCTACCTTTTTGGCACACCCTTTCGGGTACAGACCGACCACCGACCCCTGCAGTGGCTGATGCAGATGCGGGGGGAAAACCCGAAGTTACTGCGCTGGTCCATCTCCCTACAAGGGATGGACTTCACAGTTGAACATCGGCCTGGGCCAGATCACGCCGACGCAGATGGCCTGTCCCGGTTCTTCCGCCTCGACGAGAAGAGTCCCCAAGAGAATGGGTAACTCTCCCCGCCTTCAGCTGGGGGGGACGCATGTTGGACAGGCCACATGAAGGGCCGCTCTCCCCCGGCCCAACCAGGCCCGAACCAGCCACGCAAGTACCACACACCACCATTGCACGTCCACCGTCCCCGCAGGGACCCCTACACTCGAACCTGTTGACCGCGTAGGCCGACCCACTACCGGCCTGCGCGCCCATCCTGGGCGCCATCTTGGACACTCCACCACGAGGCCGCCTGGCCCCCGATCGACCTCAACCCTGGGCCTGGCCAGGCCTCAGACATTCCGGCACCAACATCCACCCAGGAGGTGAGCGGGCTACTTGGTCAGTCAATGGGAGCAAGAGGTGTCGATGGCTCTCCCCCGCCAAGTGCCGCTCGCCCATCGCCTCCCCGGGCGCTGGCTCCACCCCCCTGCTGGGTGTCTGAACCCCCTCATCCCGGACCTCCCGACCTCCAAGTGCGAGGGTCCGGACATCAAAGCACACCAGCCCTATAACTGGGGCAGCTCCAGAGCAGGACGGCAGTTGTATCTTGGAGTCGAGAGACGCAAAGAAGAACTCATCTTTGACGGACTACTGGCGCTGCCGTAGCTCTGTCTTGTGCACCCTCGTCCTGCCTGCTGGCGCTGCCGCGGCTTTGGGAACCACCCTATCCTTCATCGTCGTCGGGACCTGCTGGCGTGGCCGCGGACCGTTTGTAACCACCACCTTCATCGGGACCTGCTGGCTCTGCCGCGGACCGTCGTCTTCCTTCATCCATCTCGGGACCCGCTGGCTCCGCCGCGGCCCGTTCATCTACACCACCGAGCTCGAGGATTGAGAGCTATTTCCATCTTTTTGGTAACAAGACTGTCCCGCTACCCTTTTCCCAAACAGAGACCAGAATAGAGGGGACCCCTGAGTCCAGACCTCCTTGTACCATTCTACCGTACTTAAAGAATTGCCTATAAAGTATCGTTGAACTTTATCATTGTGTGGTGTCCGTCTGTGGGGGGGAAGTTACTCGTCTGTACGGTTCGCTGGAGACGGCTCTCCCCGGAGACCTCTCCCCTTGTCCTCGGCCGACCCTCCCGGTCCGTCTAACAATCAGTAAACTATACCCAATGATGTACGACTACTGCCACAGCGCAATTCTCAAACTTCAACTGAAACTGCTAGGTATACGCTGTGCAACAAAAGTCACGAAGGATGCATACGCCTCCTGCGGTGCGCGTAGCATCTATTGGGATAGAACTTGCGAGGTAGACTGACATGTGATCTATAGTATTACCAAGGTAACAGCCGGGATCACAAGCCCCCCAGTTTAGCCAGACGGCTGCAAGTCCATGCTACCTCGAGGATAGCCTGTCTGATGACTTACGACCCTCATAAGGGATATGATACCAGGTTGGTGACATGGAAAGTCAGGCCAGCTTCTCACTTTGGGAGGGGCATAAAGGAATTTATAGCCCTCAGGCAGCCAGTGTGTATAACACTGTGCGTGATTCCCGGAGTACTGGGATGACGTTATACCCAAAAAAAAATAAACTTTGTGTCCTAGCTGCCCAACAGGATGCAAGAGCCCAATCACTGTACAAGCCCGCACTGACCCGCTGCAATGCTGTCAGGGGGGGGGAGGAGATCACAAAGCCCGGGAAGGGTGCCACGGTGCCAGGCCACCCTGTCTACTAACACACGGGGGGGCGCAGGCCGCCGAAACCGCCCCCACACGACAGAGGTCAGATTTGGTGTACGGCCCGAGCCCTAGGGCGCCCCGGCCAGAAGAAGGCATAGGGCGCCCCGGCCAGAAGAAGGCATAGGGTGGGGCCCAAAAGGTTCTTCTCTTAAAGGCACCTCCCAGCACTGCGGGCCCTCTCTCGTCTGAAGAGGAACTCAACATGAAAGAGGTCTCCTATACTAAGGGGGGGGGGGGGCCAAAAGGTTCTTCTCTTAAAGACACCTCCCAGCACTGCGGGCCCTCTCTCGTCTGAAGAGGAACCCAACATGAAAGAGGTCTCCTATACAAAGGGGGGGGGGGGGGTGGGCTCACATTGTTAACCCAAGGAAGGAGTCAGCCAGGTACCGAGAGTGCACTCTCTCTACCATAAGCATGCGACATATATAAGCATGCGTCACATAACTCTATGTCACAGTGGACGAGAGCTTAGAGTGACTCCGCCGCCTACTGCATGAGAAAGGTGAAGTCGTGTGTCTTCAAACTGACACGCAAGATTTCCCAACAAGGGACACTTCCACTGACACTACCTGACCTTTCCCCACCTTGGAGGCGGACCTACACTTCTAGTCATTCTACTCGCCCCGAGTGTGGAGGTATCTTCCCAGCAACCTGACAACTGTCAGGTGATCTTCTACCAGGGATAACTAGTAATCACATACCTTATCTAACCTCTTGCACCACTACGTGCTACTCAAGAAAAGATTGGTTACCTGACGCACCAGCGGCACTAACGCCTGCGTAACCAAACACTCCTGGGTAGGCCTGTCCACCAGCCACCAATAAGAAATTAAACATCAGAAGTGGCCCACATACCCAACCAACAAAATTTAAACATCAAAAGGCTGATCACCCAGGGCACAACAATAGCAAATGTTCGGTGCCTTACCGATGATAAAGCTCATGGGTGCCGACACTGGGAAAGGCCAGAGCGCCGCTTATAGGCTGGAGAAGTGTGAGAGACAAGTGGCAAAGCGCCGTGGATGCACTAGTGGTGCCCACCAGGGCAAGTGCTTAAGAGAGTTAGCAACTTGTATGCAAAGACTACTCTTAGTCTAGAAAATTGGGTGGGGGGTGGGGGGGGCGGGGCATGCCCCAGCACACAGTGTGGAAGCAGGTGCCGGTGCAGCCAGGCCCAGGTAGCGACGAACTCGTTGTATGGACAAGACCAGGACCTGCGATGTTAATTTAACCCCATGGGAAGGAGAAGTCCCATGCCGCTAATCTATGCTCTTCCACACTACTGCTGTTGTCTGTCTGCTTATCCACGGCTCCGGGATCTGACAGACAGCAATACTGTGCCAACAGTTAGGAGCACCTGCTGCTCCGTGGGATGTAGGGTCACCAGCCTGCAATGTTCCACTCATTTCGCTGAAAGGAGGGAACTGTTGAAACCTCAGCCTGAGGCTGAACTGCCAACGACGCACTAGAAGGGGGCAGTCCCTAGAGGACTCCCATGTAAAATTACTCAAGAAGTGATTCAACAGCTGGCAGAGAACTAAGAAATAATTCTATTGTAGGGCTGAAGACAATCCTGTATACTGATGGCCACCAAGCATCTATACTTCAAATAGCGCAGGGCCCATCATGCCTATCAGTGACCTCGAACACTTTGTCTGGGGGTTACTGGTGTGTAGTAAAGCTGAGATACCAACCAGGATTAAATTAACCCCCCATCTAAATTGACACTAAGCTGCAGATGCCGAAACTTGCAGACAGAATATAATGCTTGCGACAGACCTGTAAGTGGTACCAAATTGGAAGACTCTAGCAATAGTACGCAAGTGAGCCGAGCAAGAGCACCCTTAACTCGCGGGCTCGCAATCAGAGGATCAACTAATACTCTGTAAAGCTTGAGGGTATGGCACTACTAAACAGGGGGGGCATGATAGGATGTAGATACATAGAAGCAGGAATCGCTTCTGGAGTCTGTAATGAACCCCTCGCACCCTCCATCGTTGGTGTAACTGTCCTATTAAAATCCTGATGACGCTGGCAGGATATCCCATATTTTTCTTGGAATCGAGGGCCTGTCATCTGTCCCCTAAATGCCTCACATTGTAGTGGGATGGTTGGACAACTTATAGCAAGATACCCTTGTGGCCGGAAGTTGCACATTAACGTCAAATTCCCACTATGTCGGGCTCTCAAACAGGAGCAAGTTGGCGTACCGAGGCAATGAAATTTGAGAAGTTTCATAACGGCACATCCTACAAATAAACAAACCTGGTGACATTAGGCTTGAGCGCACACACCTGTTCCTAGGGATGTGAGAGGAAAGTACCACCGATGTGGGATGGTATTGTACTGCAGTAACAGGTATTGAAGGTGAGCACCGTCACGGCTGACACTCATTCAAAATCGCAAAGTGCCTTCCTTATAAATAGCTTGACAATTTCGAAACACACGTACAAGGGAACAAATACCAGGAAGGATATTTCAGCCAACCAGAAGTAACTTACATATAATGTTTGTGTATTAGGCAAGTATTCGTTCCCAACTGGACGTAGGTGTGTTGGTAGTTTAGTTCCTCATCTGCACACTAAGAAAGACCCCTAGTAGATGAGATGTCGGGAGAATGAACAAGCAACTAGTGCACGTGATCGGCCTACCCTACTCGCTGAGATATGTAAGCCCACGAATAAAATTAATTATACACCGATTGGACTTAGGGATACCATGGCCCCATGGTGCTGGAAACAACAATTGGAGATGCGAACACAAAACAAAGTTACAGCCATAATGGCTTACCTCTCCCTGAAATATGCGTCGCCACGTGTTCAAACTGCCTAAGTCCCTTGTTAGTGCTACGAGATACATATGTCCGCCACTGCGCACGGATTAGGATAAGTAAACACACTGCGAAATCAATACCGAGTGTGAAAAGATGAAAGTCACTCAGATGGCCCTGAGGTAATATGGCCCAGTGCTACTACTTATGAATGGACTCAAGCGACGAATTCGCGCCCGCAACAGTCTAACCATCTCGCAGCATTGCGGAATGTCACGTTAAATTTAGATAAGTCACACGATAGGGCCTCGAGGTGCTATGGCACATAATACTGTACTCCAATTGTAAATACAGCCCAAACCACAAATTAGCACGTAGTCGGCTGAGCCCTCGCGCTCGAGTATCTAGTGCCACGTGCAAATTAAATCAGTCACACAATTGGGTCTAGATGTACTAAGGCCCAATCATACACTACCTCCTTGTAAATATGAACGACACAAACTAAACTGTGCACAGAATATGCTTACCCCTCGCGCTGAAAATGCCACGCAACGCGTTACATGAAGACTTAACACAAGTGGGCCGCGAGGTATTATGGCCCGATGATACTATGCTCCCACACATTTACGCGCGTAATGTGCTGAACCCCCGCGCTCACATCTAATGCCACGTGTAAATTAAATCAGACCTGCAATGAACAAATTAGCGCCCGAAAGGCTTATCCATCGCACTGGATTAAATATGGGCCCCATTAAAACCATGGCGCACGGAAAGGCATATCCCTCCTGCTGCCAACGCCATGACACTTGTAAATCTGCATAAAACACCTCTTTTTTGTGGCCACCGAGCGATTGCATCAATGCACTCAAATCTCATGCACAGGGCTCCCTCCTGAACCTGCCCCTCCTGCTTCGCCAGTATACTGACCTCCCGGAAGGGGGGTAGAAGCTGCTTGGCACCGCGAGGCGCCGGGGGTGCGGAACGGGCAAGCAGGAAGCGATCTGAGCCTGCAATCGTGAAGAAATGGCACATTGAAAGCAGCCAACGCTCAGTGTTACTGCCAGGTCTCGAACCGGGGACCTTTCGCGTGTTAAGCGAACATGATGACCAACTGATACTGCTGCATGAGGCCTGAAGCAGCGACCACCTGCAGTGTAGCCAACCCACCCGACCAGCTACCGATATTACGACACCCGGCTGCCCGTGCAACCAGCCGCCGAACACCCAGCCGCACCCGGCAGGTGAACCAGGCTTAACCCATCGCGCCACACACCATCAATTAAAGACAATCATTTACGTGTTCACGAGAACATGAATAGCGGCGTCATAGCCGCGACTCCCATCGATTCCGGGGCCCGATGCTCAAAGCCGCCGGATCCCGTAGTGGCACCGGAGCATGGGGGTGTGGAAATGTAGCTGTGAAAAATTACTTGTTTTCACCCAACGTGGGGCTCGCACCTATGGCCCTGAGATTAAGGGTCTCATGCTCAACCGACTGAGCTAGCCTGACGTGAAAATAAAGCGGGGCATGGTAGTCGCACAGGTACCAAAGGAATTGCCGATATCCGGCCTGCGACATCAGCACGGGAGACAGCATACACTACTGACCCCAATGGCTGACCGCCACGTGCAAAGCGTGATAAACAAATCCCCTGCCGAAACAAAATCTTAAACGGCACGCAAACCCGGACATGGCGACATCACACACCGAGACCGCCCACCACATGGCAAGCAACAGGGGAGGGGGGGGTGCTAGGTTATGCAACAAAATACTCGGTTTCAGCAAGCATAACAGGCCAGAGAACGTCAAAGATTACCTGCCCCACACAAAATAACCGCCCACCATACGTGGTATATATCAATAGGATAAGCCATCGCATGTAAACAATACCATAAATGAAATAATCGATAACATGCATACAATGTCCAGCAATTTCCAATTACAGTATGGCTGTCGGCACACATCCCCCACCTACACAGAACAATGCGGTTCCAGGAATGTTTAGCGTTGCCCCGCCAAGATTATGCTCGGTGACCCCCTTTACCAACCATCTCCTCACAAAATAGACACAATCGCAAAGCCCCCAACGATACACGACACTGTCGACAAGCTGCACTTCAACGAAGCGCGGCGTTCAATTGAGGCCCACACGGGGGCAATGGGGGGGGGGGGGGGAGACGGGATTTCTAGGGACCATCAGAGTCCACTCACGGTCACTGCCTGAGTGACGAAGACGGCAAGCTCAAGGCCCGGGCCGCGACAATAGTATGCGCCCAGCACATGTGCTGACACCTAGTCCCCTCGCACTCTGGTACAGGCGGCAACCCGCCAGCGGAAGACATTCTCCCTCCTATGGGACCCAACTGAGGGCCAGTCGAGCTGCCCGGCTCACAAAGGATATAGGAGAGGGGGGGGGGGAGGGAGGCACATCACCCCCAATGGCCAGCCAGACGGCCTCGTGGGCTAACCGGTCTCGCCCGCACCCAGCGAGAGAGTGCGGGAGGGGGGAAATAAAACCTTTGAAATTTTCCCACCTTGGGATAATTCTACAGCATTGGCAGGATTCGAACCCTGGTCTGTGAGGGCTGTACACACCAAAGGTACGAGACTTTCCTTTGAGCTATAGCTCATTGGTCTCGTCGCCGCGTCGTTTGCCGCCCCTGAAAGGAAGGAAAACCACTGCAAAAGTTGGCCCCCCCACCGCACGCAGTTAAGGAGGCGGGGGGGGGGGGGTCGGAGAGGGGAAGAAAGCGCCACCACAGAGGTAGGGCGAGGATCGGCCAACGCACCGGGTAGCCCGCATGGGGGCACTCTGTCAGCGCGGTCGCGAAAGCCGCGGCGGGACCGACGAAAATACCGGCCGGCCCGCTAAACCCCACCCGCCGTGAGGGGGGGGGGCAAGGACGGAGGCCACATCGGGAACCGGACGTCCCCCCCCACAGCAGCCCACGCGTAATGGGCCGCCTCGCCAGGCTCGCGACTCAAGGAGGAGCAGGCGGAGGGGAAGGGGGGGGAATTATAGGCCGGGCAAGGCCTTGCTCACCTTAAAAAGAGTGTCCCGAAGAGAACCGATGGCGTCCAGGGCGGCAAAGAGGCCCTCCAACGTGGTGCGGCAACCTAAGTACCCACGGAGGCCCCTCCCTGCCGCCCCCGGACGAGATTCGCGTCCAGCCGCCTCCTCAACCAGTGAGGAGGGGAGGCTAACAACTTCCTGGGGGCGGGTCAGCCCTCCGTGACTATTGGCCCGCCCTCTCAATGGCCACTGCGTGGCCTCGGGCAGGCGCATATCCAATGTTGGTTAAAAAACTACCTAGTGGAGGTGGCATGGGGCCACTTGGTAGCCCTGAAAGGTGACAGGAAGAGACCTTTTAATGAAAGGAAATGACGCCTGTCTTCCCTTCCTTCTCTACAGCTGTTCAGGGAGGTGGTTATCAGATGCCACATATCCTAGCTGTGGGGGGTGGGGTGGGGGGCTGAGCTCGTGACATGCTGTCTACAGGTGATCGCCCTGTCTATGTTACTCGTGATGGTGCTCGAGCCACACACGTGGGTCACGTGACTCGTGTCACAGAAACTCCCACTTATTACTCAGATATTGCGCTGGAAACGCCAATGTCTGGGAGGTGAAAGACATGAGTCCCGAAGTCCGGAGCGGACTCCAGAAGGGCTGGACATGGAGAAGTTACAGAAATGATCCATAAAACGTAGGAAGCGAGACTTGGCGCGGGGAAGGATCCCAGCGCCGCCCTTGACAGCCGGGCAGCCCCTCTGCACATCTGTGTCCTTCCAGATGTCCCTGCTCCCCGGATGCCTCTTGGGAAGCCCTGTTTCCTGGACGCCTCGTGATCTCCCTGCTGTGATGTTGGTGTGAGTCTGTGAGTCTGTCTCTGGCAGGAAGTTGGGGGGGGGGAGGGTCCAACCCGTCCGAGGAGAGTCTGGGGGACGAAGGGGCAGAGGAAACGACACAGAGTGGCCGAGGAGGTCGGGGAACAGCAGCAAGGTGGCTCAGCGAGTGAAACACTCCCCGCTGCCATCTGCCGTGAGCCGCAGAGCACGTGTCCAATCTTAGATAGGACAACATAGCCTTCATCTTTCTTAGGTCGGTATGGTATTTATTGGCGCTTCAACGCCCCGGTGAGGCGCTGCGGCGCTCCTGAGGGCGGCCGTGTGTGGTTGGGAGTGTGGGGCACACGGTGCCTCGTGTGGGGGGGTTCACTGCCGTGTGTGATGGGCAGAGATGCTCTTGTTATGGCTGCGGTGTGTCCCTGTGCTTCAGCGCGGGGAGCCCGGGGGGAGGACTCAGGGGCCTTTCCGGGTCATGCCTGTAACTGTGCTACAAGGCCCTCAATCTCAAGGTCTTTGGTGAAGGTGAGGACGCCCCCTGCCCCCCCCCCCCCCCTCCTACAAAGCGTCTATGGATGTTGGACCAGTCAGTGTTCTCTGTGGACCCGCCATTTGCTGCCCGGTTTCATTTGTACCCCTTAAATATGTCCATGTGCCAGGGGGGTGCCCTCTCCCGTGCCCCCACCCCCGCCAGGCGAGTGAAGTCCTCCTGGGGTCGACGCTTCGGGTCCCCAAAGCCAGTGATGGGGTCACATTTACACTCAGCCAACCTCCACCCGAGCCTGAATGTGAATGTCGCAGCTGGTGACAGCGCCTAGAGGCGGCTGAACGGCGCTATGGAGCTTGTTACCGCCTCAGTGTGGCGCCTGCGCATGCGCGCGGAGCTTTCCCAAGCACGCCTGCCTCGGGACTAGATGGGTCTGTACATTTATATAGCGCTGAGAGTCTCTAGGCGCTGCGCATGGACACAGGGAGAGGAGGTGATTTGCCCAGAATCACAGGTTGCGGAGCCGACGCCGGGACTCGAACCCGGACCCCAGCTCCCGAGGCGGCAGCTCTGGCCGCTGGGGTATGGAATCTGCCCCAGATCACACGGAGCGCTCTCTGGCGCGAGGCTGTCGCGACTCATTAACCTAACACAGCTCGACACGTGTCTGTAGCCGGACGGGCCTCGTCCCAGCCGCAGCCGAGCCCCCGGGGCCGGATCTATCCCCGGAGTCTTAGGAGGCGAAGCGAGGCCATGGCCTCTGGGCGCCCGGTAATCTGCTCCAGCCTGGGGGGGGGCGAGGGGGTGCCTCCCACGCGGACCCCTGCTGTGCTGACACCGCCCCCTGCGTGCAGGCACCCTGGCACGCGGGACACAGGCCTTGGCATGGAGGGGTGAAAGGGCAGGGCCCCCACCCTGAAGAACCCCAGCGAAGGAGAGACCCTCCCCATGCTCACACCCGAGGGTGAGACCTGGAACAGAGAGCCATAATAAGAGCATCTCTGCCCATCACACACGGCAGTGACCCCCCCACACACACACGGCAGTGACCCCCCCCCCACGAGTACCATCCGGGAAACGAAGGGAGAGGAGATAGGAGCAGAGAAGGGAAGTTTGACAAGAGGCGGACGGAGATAGAGTGTGTGAGGGGAGGGGGGGCACAGACAAGACACCCCCCATGGACAGTCTGCCAACCAGGAAGAGAGCGGAGGGACCCCCAGGGCTGGCAATGGCTTCATCTGCACCTTTGACACATTATATGGGTGACGTCAGCAGCTGGACAAAAGTGAAATAAGAGAAACGAGAGTGAAAGATAAAGATGAGTGAGAGGGGAAACCCCGAGCAGAGGAAGGAAGAGCATGAGGGGGCGGGGGGGGGGGGGGGGACTGGAGTGCGCCAGGACAGGCCTGGAGCTGGAGAGGGGGAAAGGACAAAACTGAGTCCAAACCCTGGTCTGAGACCCCTCATTCACTCTCTCCCGCGGCCCGGGGTAACCGTGGGCCGGGACAGGGATTATGGGGGGGTCGCCTGGAACCGGAAGCCGTTCACCTGGACACTGGCCCATGACAAGGGGACCGTGAGCGCATCCACTCTGGGCCCCACCGATGTAGGGGTCTGCGCCCCCATACCCTCCAGAACCGGTTTATCCAGAGGCCCCCTACACGAGGTCCCAGTTAAGGAGATTCTAGGAACACCTAGGTGTGGTATGCATTCACCCCCTTACACGCTGAGGGGCGGGGTCAATTTTATTATTTTATTGCAATGCTGCACGTATCCTGACAATTCACTGGCACTGCAGATAGGTGCTTCATTGTCTTGTTTCTATTGATAAGTGTGTGTTGGTGTCTGTTGTAACAAGTGTGTGATGGGAGTGCACGGTTGCACCTGGTATAGGAGAGCATGGTGCACGTGCTCAGAGGGGCACCATGTTACAGTGAGTGCGAGTGCTCAGTCGTGCTTAGTATAGTGAGTGTGTGGTGTGAGTGCTTGATAGTGCCTGGCAAAGCAACTATTCTTTGTGGGTGCTCAGTGCTGCTTCGTATAACAAGTTTTTGGTGTATGTGCTCGGTGATGTCTGGTATAACAGATGGGTGGTGGGAGTGATTAGCAGTTCTTGGTATAGTGAGTGCGTGGCACGAGTGCTCAGTGGTATGTGGCGCGAGTGCTCAGTGGTGCGTGGCGCGAGTGCTCAGTGGTGCATGGCACGAGTGCTCAGTGGTGCGTGGCACGAGTGCTCAGTGGAGCGTGGCACGAGTGCTCAGTGGTGCGTGGCACGAGTGCTCAGTGGTGCGTGGCGCGAGTGCTCAGTAGTGTGTGGTGCGTGGCACGAGTGCTCAGTGGTGCGTGGCACGAGTGCTCAGTAGTGAGTGGCGCGAGTGCTCAGTGGTGCGTGGCACGAGTGCTCAGTGGAGCGTGGCACGAGTGCTCAGTGGTGCGTGGCACGAGTGCTCAGTGGTGCGTGGCACGAGTGCTCAGTGGTGCGTGGCACGAGTGCTCAGTGGAGCGTGGCACGAGTGCTCAGTGGTGCGTGGCACGAGTGCTCAGTGGTGCGTGGCACGAGTGCTCAGTGGTGCGTGGCACGAGTGCTCAGTAGTGTGTGGCGCGAGTGCTCAGTAGTGCGTGGTGCGAGTGCTCAGTGGTGCGTGGCGCGAGTGCTCAGTGGTGCGTGGCACGAGTGCTCAGTGGTGCGTGGCACGAGTGCTCAGTGGTGCGTGGCACGAGTGCTCAGTGGTACGTGGCGCGAGTGCTCAGTAGTGTGTGGCGCGAGTGCTCAGTGGTGTGTGGCGCGAGTGCTCAGTGGTGCGTGGCGCGAGTGCTCAGTAGTGTGTGGCGCGAGTGCTCAGTGGTGCGTGGCGCGAGTGCTCAGTGGTGCGTGGCGCGAGTGCTCAGTAGTGTGTGGAGCGAGTGCTCAGTGGTGCGTGTCACGAGTGCTCAGTAGTGTGTGGCGCGAGTGCTCAGTAGTGTGTGGCGCGAGTGCTCAGTGGTGTGTGGCACGAGTGCTCAGTGGTGCGTGGCGCGAGTGCTCAGTAGTGTGTGGCGCGAGTGCTCAGTGGTGCGTGGCGCGAGTGCTCAGTGGTGCGTGGCACGAGTGCTCAGTGGTGCATGGCACGAGTGCTCAGTAGTGTGTGGCGCGAGTGCTCAGTGGTGCGTGGCACGAGTGCTCAGTGGGGTTTTGCTTGGTATAGGGAGTGTCCCGAGCACGTTGAGTGAGCTACTTTCAGTTATAATGAACAGAGACGGGGTCTTTTTATTAAGAGGTCAGGCCATGAGACTTTTTAAATATAGGAGATATAAATAAAGCCCTTTGTGCCTGGAGATGGGTTTAGGAAGCATGTGTGTTCCCTGGAGGTCATTGATGTGGGGTGGGGTGCAGACAATGACTCGTCACACAAGAACAAGCATTGGCACCTGGCTGGTTTCAGCTGGGCGTCTGATATATGACGTCTATATCGACGTCTCCTTGAGTTAGGCTCTGCGGTAGGGCCGGGGGGCCCCAATAGTGAGATTGAGGGGTTCTTTGCTGTCACTCTTTGGTGCTTCACACCTGAATGACCGTCTGTAAGCGAGTAAAATGTAATGATCATAAACAACACGAGTCTTGGCCAGTAGATCTGGGAGTTTAAGATCACAAGAAAGTTTAGGGTAGCAGCAAAAGGATGGCGATAGGTTACTAAATATAGGGGAGATGGAGGTGTGGTGTCCTGGCCTCGGCCTAAGTAATTGGGACACAGGACACTCTAGTTACTGTTGGTGGCGGTAACTAACTTGCCACGCCCAGCTCCCTGGGCCTTTTATTGCTTTTCTGCGTGTCCACGCTTACGCCTGGACTCAACCAAACGACCCCTGCGTTCAAGGGGTGGACCTTGTAAACACAGTGGGAGGGGGCGTGTGCTCCAGTGGTACACCCCACTGGTAGCAACACTACATTCCTCCTTTACCTAGGGATAAAACAACAACAGGGAAACATAGTAATACACAAGAGTCACTCTGGTCAGCGAGGGCGCTGTGACAGCAGCTCGGCAATGTTTGACAAAGTCCGCTGGACAGTCTCTGGTGCAGTCTCTGAATTTGCTGACAAAAACCATAACATATAATATATAAAACGGAACAGTCTTACTTCATTCTCGGCGAGGTCACCCCTCTGGATCATTTCACCGCCAGCACTGGGCCACAAAGTCTCGGTATCTCTGGGAAGGCTTGGGGCACGGGCGTAGGCTGTATTTGGCTTGGCTGCGATCTTCTGCCGTGGCTGGGGGTGTTCCT
This sequence comes from Lissotriton helveticus, assembly GCF_964261635.1. Taxonomy (NCBI): domain Eukaryota; kingdom Metazoa; phylum Chordata; class Amphibia; order Caudata; family Salamandridae; genus Lissotriton; species Lissotriton helveticus. Next base: position 509,080,169 of record NC_136060.1, on the reverse strand, counting down.
TCCGCCTCTCTGGTCCCAGCGGCACTGGGGACTTCAGGTGGACCTTCTGTCTCAGTATCGCTCGGTGTGAGGTCACTTGCCCGGAGAGTCGTGGTGCCTGTTGCGGTCGGTCCTGATGGTCCACGCGGTGGGCAAACGTGCCAGTCATTCTGTTCCGTGTCATTCTTTCTCTCTGGCACTTGCTTGAAAAAGGAAATGTTTCTTGTGACTACTTCTCCGTTCCTGACGGCCGTAATCATTGTTCCGTTTACCTCGGTGACCTTCCAGGGGTCCAGCTCGAACGGCAGGCAGAATTTCCCGCCGGGATGGCGGTCTTTTACCAGAACTGTGTCTCCAGCTTGAATGGGGCTGTCTGCGGCTCTCCGTCTTCGGGATGCTTCCTGGTTGTTCTTGGTGCGCTGTTCCATGGATCGGTTGCTGGGGATTGGGGCTAGCTCCCACATGGGGTGGTGCAGGATGGTGTCAGCAAACGCCCGGTTGAAGGAGAGTCTGTTCGGGGCGACTCCTGTAGTGCAGTGCGGGGTCTGGCGATATTCACGGAGGAATTGGTAGATGGCCAGCTCCAGACAGTGACCATCAGCTACTGCAATTTGGATTGTCTTGTTCAGAGTTCTCATTATCCTTTCGACCTCCCCGTTGGCTTGAGGCCATCTTGGTGTTATCCGTTTGTGTTTGATGCCATGGCTCTGCAGGTATTCCGTAAACTCGCTGCCGTTGAACGGGGGTCCGTTGTCCGTGCGGACTTCTTTCACAATCCCGTGGGTGGCGAGGATCTTTTCGAACTTTGGGATCACTTCCGATGCTGCAGTCGACGTCACAATCTCTACCTCGGGGTAGCGGGAGAAATCGTCCACCACGACAAGCATGTATTTGCCCCCGGGAAGGCTACTGAAATCCGCACTCACTCGTACCCACGGGGATGTTGGCCCTTCTTCGGTGATTATCGGTGCTGGAGGGTTAGGTAGGCTTGTCGCAAGGCACACCGGACAGCTTTGAACCACTTCCTCGACGGTTCTGTCGAGTCCAGGGAACCACAATTTGCTTCGGAGTCTTGTTTTGGATTTGACGATCCCTTGGTGCGATCCGTGAGCCAGCCGAGCAGCATGCTGGGTGAGGCTGCTGGGCAATACAAGGCGCGGGCCTCTCAGGAGGCATCCTTCGGCTGAGATGGACAGTTCATGTTTGACTTGGTACAGGGCCTTCAGGATAGCTTGAGCGTCCAGTGTGCGAAATGATGTGGGGCATTGCAGGGCCTTCCAGTCGCCGGACTCTATGGCATGGATCGCGATCTGGAGGCAGTCATCGTCCTTTGTGGCACTCGCAACTTCTTCCAGGGACATTGGACGCGGCTTTGACCATTCGACGATGAGTCGGACGTACTCTTCCGTGGCCGCTGACTCCGCGGCTTCCGCGTCGGTGACTGGGCGGGCGTGTCTTGACAGGTAGTCCGCAGGGTTCCGCGTGCCTGGTTGGTATTCTACGGTGAAGTGGAACTCCTGCAGTTGCAGTACCCATTTCTCGATCCTCGGTGGTGGGCGGGAGGACGAACCTTGGAAAAGCGGTATGAGGGGCTTATGATCGGTGACCACTGAGAAAGGATGTCCATAGAGGTAGATATGGAAGTGGCGGCACCCCCATAGGATGGCAATCGCTTCATGTTCAATTTGCGAATACCGTTGTTCGGTTGGTGTCAGCGTGCGGCTGGCGTACGCTACGGGGGCCCACTCACCGCATGCTTGCCGCTGCGATAGGACTGCTCCTAGGCCAGTGGGGCTGGCATCCACCAGCAGTTGTGATTCGTGTTGTGGGTTGAAGTAGGCCAGGGTCGTGTCAGCTGATAGGGCTGCTTTGGTTTTCGTGAACGACTCTTGCTGTTCCGGGCCCCACACCCAGGCGGCATTCGACTTCGTGAGATCGCGGAGGGGCCCTGTCAGATCCGACAGATCTTTTATGAAACGTCCACAGTATGTCACCATACCTAAGAAGCTGCGGACGGCTGTCACCGATGTGGGGGGTGGTGCGTCGTGGATGTCCTTGACCTTGTCCGGGTCGGGGCCAACTCCATGGTCGGAGAACTTATATCCAAAGAAACTGATGTCTCTGCGAAGGAACTCACATTTGTCCTTATGGAGCGTTAGCCCTCTATCTTTTAGCCTGTTGAACACTGCTTGGAGGCGTGCTATGTGATCTTCCAATGTTGGGGCATGTACCAGGATGTCGCTCACGTTGAGCACACCGTCGAGGCCTTGGAGGACATTGTGAATGATGTTCTGAAACACCTCTGCCGCACTCGAGATGCCGAAATTGAGTCTCGTGTACCTCCACAAGCCTACATGGGTGGAGAAGGTTGTTATCGGGCGGGAGTCTGGATGGAGGGGAATCTGATGGTACCCCGATCGCAGGTCCATCTTGGAGAACCATTTTGACCCTGCCAGCTCTCCGATGATGTCGTCAATGGTCGGTGTCAGGTGACGTTCCCTCTTAATCGCTAGGTTGGGGAGGCGCATGTCTACACATATCCTCACAGCTTCGGGTTGCTTCGGCTTTTTGGCTACTACGATGGGGGACACCCACGGCGTGGGGCCAGTCACCCGTTCGATGATACCAGCATGTTCAAGCATCCTTAGCTCAGCTTCGACTTTTGGCCGGAGGTGAAAAACGATCCGTCTGTGCCTGAGGGCTACAGGGGCCACCGACTGGTCAATGTGGAGTCGGACGGGGGGGCCACGTAGGCATCTGATGCCTTCGAACAGCGAGGAGTGTTCCGTGACCAGATGGTCCAGACCTTGGGCTTGCACTGTCAGGGCAAAGTGTATGAGTCCGAGTTCCCGTGCTGTCTTGCAACCAAGGAGGAAGCCTGATCCTTCCTTGGATACGTAGATCTTTGTTGGTAGCTGCGTTGAGTCGTGGGCCACCGTCGTCTGGAATACTCCGCACAGGCGCAACGGCCGCCTGGTTCCATAGGCAAACACTTGTACTCTCGTGGGGTGAAGCGTGGGGGCGTCTTCGAGGCATTGGTAAACGCTGGCAGCCATGAGGTTTATCGTGGCGCCGGTGTCGATGAGGGCTCTGACTGCTTGGCCATGCACCTGGACAGTGCACATCGGCTCGGTTGATGACGCGGCTGCTAGGGCGTTGAGCATGCGCACCACGTGGACTGTCCTGGCGTCCTCCTCGTCGTCGTCCATGTCGCTGCTGTTCGACGCGTCCTGTACGGGCGCCACTAGCCGTACTCTCCTGGGCGGGCCACTCTGCTTCTTCCGCTGGGACGATAAGCAGATACTTGCAAAATGATTTGCCTTACCACACGCGCTGCAGATTTTACCTTGGGCCGGGCAGGTGCCTTTGTGGGGGGTGGCACCTCCGCACCACATGCAGGCTTGGTCGTGGACGGATTGGCTTGGTTTCGGTTGCCCTTTCTTGGGGGTTCTCGCCCGGCCGTCTGAAGGTTGCGACCGGACGGCACACACAGGCTCCGTCTTGATGGTCGCTGTTGGAGTCGGTTCCATGTGGGCGGCACGTGCTTTGGAGAGCTCCTTGGACCGCCCCAGGGCCAGGATGTCGCGCATGGGCATCGCGTCCGTCTCAAGCACCCTCTCTCGCAGCTTCAGGGAGGCACAACCTTGTATAAATTGGGCACGAATCTCATCCGCCGCATCCGGGAGAGTGCACGTGCTGGCTAATTTCTTGAGCCGAGCGTAGAATACATCCACAGACTCCTCAGGGAGTTGGCGAGCTTGGCGCAGAAGAAAACGTTCGTAGTCAGCACTAGTGAATGGCTCAAAGTACCCCGTGATGGCGTCTCGCAGGGTCGCATACATGTGGGGCGGGGCACCTTCAGTGACGTCCTTGGAGATGTCGTGGATGGCTTCACCTCCGAGGTGCAACAGCATTGCGCGTTGACGTCCCACCACAATATTCGCTGCGACAAAATAATTCTCAAGCCGCTCAACCCACTTCTTCCACTTGGCAGCCTGAGAGGGGGGGCTTCCTGTGACTGCGAAAGGCTCCAGATGCGGCACGCTGGCCATGGTGGCTGAGGTACTGCCGAACAGGCGACAGGAGAGGCTCCAAAGGGCACCGAGGGTGGCTGAAAACACCTGGGAGCGGAAGCCAGCAGTTAGAAGCGTCTTTAGGCGTTGATCCGCGAGATGCGTGAGGGTTGGCAGGGTCCGTGCTCACGCGAGAAGCGTGAGGAAAAGTCGAGCGGCCGCGTTGCGCGCCAGGAGTGTGGAGCGTGAACACACTGCGCATGCGCGGGAGGACCGAACAGCCGACAGGGGGTCCGGGACCGGGTAGAGCGGAGCAGCCAGGGCCAGAGGCAGCGTGGAGCAGCGGGGGCACACGGGGGTACCTGATGGCGGCGACCAGGAACAAAGCGGCTCGGGAATCGGGCGGAGGCTCAGACCGGCATTGGTGAGTGGAGCGCCGGGTCCCCGGCGAAAGCGCCACATGCAGCTTTGCACGGCGAGATGCAGCGGAGCACGCCTGTGTCGCGGTGGTGCCGGAGGGGCACGCTGTAACGGTGTAGGGTGGATCGTAGACCACCTCGTCGCCAGTGTGGTGTCCTGGCCTCGGCCTAAGTAATTGGGACACAGGACACTCTAGTTACTGTTAGTGGCGGTAACAAACTTGCCACGCCCAGCTCCCTGGGCCTTTTATTGCTTTCTCTGCGTGTCCCCGCTTACGCCTGGACTCAACCAAACGACCCCTGCGTTCAAGGGGTGGACCTTGTAAACACAGTGGGAGGGGGCGTGTGCTCCAGTGGTACACCCCACTGGTAGCAACACTACATTAGGGGAAACACAGGGTGTGGAGGAGATGGAAGACCGTCGATGACCGAGTCGTCGTTCAGGGGTGTAGAAGAATGCGAAGCGGAGCACAGTACTAAGTGGAAGATGGCTGCTGTCATAAATGGCCGTTGGTGAGGAGCATCAAGGCAGTATCGATTCCTCGTCCTACAGACTCTCTTCCAAGTTCCATAAAATGAGCATCGCCCCGTTCAGTACAAGAAACATCTGCTATTTAGGGCACAGCTACCCTTTGGGGTGTTTGTGCCGTTTACAAATACACATTATGTTAACCAGAAACAGGCCACTCACAAACAGCCAGTACTGGCATGTTAGAGGGGAGACATATTGCCTTTGCCAATGCTTGTTCTCTTTGTATTTGCACTCTCGATCTATCATGGTAGCCTCTATTTTGTTTCTTACTTGTTGTCTCTTTTGTGTGTCTCTGTAAAAAGAAAATGCCCCCTAAGTCATTACCAACATTGTCACATTTTCGTTCAGGTTCAAAGTTGTCATTTGTGAGAAATTGAATGAAACTCTGATTTAAAGACGCGTTTAGGACCCCGTATACCTTCCACCGCCCCTGACCAGACTTCAGCAACTTAGTGAAGCAACTCCAACGTGGACAAATATTTCTTTAGGGAAATATATTGCAGATTCACCAAATATGTCTATACAGATAGACAGGCTGACCGACAGCAGATACTTAGATGATAGATAGATGGATAGATGGAGGGAAGGATGGGTGGATGGATGTATGGACGGATGGATGGAGTGGAGGGATGGATGGATGGATGGATGGAGGGAAGGATGGGTGGATGGATGGATGGATGGATGGAGGGAAGGATGGGTGGATGGATGGATGGAGGGAAGGATGGGTGGATGGATGGATGGAGGGAAGGATGGGTGGATGGATGGATGGAGGGAAGGATGGGTGGATGGATGGATGGATGGAGGGAAGGATGGGTGGATGGATGTATGGACGGATGGATGGAGGGAAGGAAGGGTGGATGGATGGATGGATGGAGGGAAGGATGGGTGGATGGATGGATGGAGGGAAGGATGGGTGGATGGATGTATGGACGGATGGATGGAGGGAAGGAAGGGTGGATGGATGGATGGATGGAGGGAAGGATGGGTGGATGGATGGATGGAGGGAAGGAAGGGTGGATGGATGGATGGATGGAGGGAAGGATGGGTGGATGGATGGATGGATGGAGGGAAGGATGGGTGGATGGATGGATGGAGGGAAGGATGGGTGGATGGATGGATGGATGGAGGGAAGGATGGGTGGATGGATGGATGGAGGGAAGGATGGGTGGATGGATGGATGGATGGATGGAGGGAAGGATGGGTGGATGGATGTATGGACGGAAGGATGGAGGGAAGGAAGGGTGGATGGATGGATGGATGGAGGGAAGGATGGGTGGATGGATGGAGGGAAGGATGGGTGGATGGATGGAGGGAAGGATGGGTGGATGGATGGATGGACGGATGGATGGAGGGAAGGATGGGTGTATGGATGGATGGATGGAGGGAAGGATGGGTGTATGGATGGATGGATGGAGGGAAGGATGGGTGAATGGATGGATGGAGGGAAGGATGGGTGGATGGATGGATGGACGGATGGATGGAGGGAAGGATGGATAGATATAGTTGCATAGATATATAGATAGATAGATAGATAGATAGATAGATAGATCGATGGATAGATGGATAGATGGATGGATGGATAGAGTTGCATAGATAGATGGATAGATAGAGTTGCATAGATAGATAGATAGATATTTATGAGGCCAGAGAAGGCTGCCTTGCAGAGCCACGCTTGGCTTCATAAATCCTTAGTGATGTAGCGCAGCACAAATCACTGCGTTGCAATACTCTGCGCCAGGGAGGCGTTTCCATGGGGGCTGCATGGGTATTCTCATCCAATATCCATGGATTTTGACATTTTCCCAGATTTACAAGAACAGATAAACCTGAGATTGCGCCAAAAACATACACCTCCCCGGGAGAGGCGGAACGAGGAAAATATCTTTATTTCTTCTAATGTTTACCTCTTTCTTTGTGTGCTGCATTATGTGTGCCTCGGGGAAGCTGCTCGGCTCCACAATATGCCCTTAGAGTACAAATCCTGTAACTGGTCTTAAAGAATAAAACTCACCACAAACGTGAATTCTCACCATACAAATGTGCATCTTGTCTAGAGCAAGTGCCTTAAAGATAGCTCCCTTCCACCTCTGGAGGGTTAGGACTGTGCAACCAGGCCAAGCTCGGTCCCGTGGGGCAGCCTGCAGCTCTCCCACTAAAGAGCCACAGAGGTGGGCCCCCAGGTCCCTGGAGGACCAGCACCCCAGCCCCCAACCCCCTGATCAACCTCCAAGATCCATCATGTCCAGAAGCCAATGGTGAATTAAATGTGATATGTTTTACATGATGCCAAGATCCACGTGTCACTGCCCACCATGAACCCATCCCGCCGAAGTACATCAAAATCACAAGCAGCATAGCGCCTGGAAATCAACTGTGGTCACCCGCCAAGAAGTCACTCGTGCAAACTGCATAAAATCCATGTGAAAAAAGTCAAACATCGGAGACCAATCCAGGTGAATACAGGCAGGTCTAGCGGACCCAAAAGAAACCTGCGATCTTCCAACCTCGCACTGGCCGAAACCCCGCGCATCCACAGAGCTGGAGCAGGTGGATGATCCTTCTCTCACATCGCAGCCAAGACCTGGAACGAGCCACCGGTAGACATCAGACGCGCCCCCTCCCTGAACACCTTCAGGAAGACCCTCAAGACCTGGAACGAGCTCCCGGCAGACATCAGACGCGCCCTTCAGAATACCTTCAGGAAGACCCTCAAGACCTGGCTCTTCGGCTAAACAGATTCTCCCCCCCCATTAAGACGTTGTTGGGATCCCACGATCCCCCTGTATATATATTACTGCAGAACCTTGCCTTTATTCCTTATATAAAGACTCTTAAATCTACTCTTGTGTGGTATCTCTCTGTGGTGGTGTGATTGCTCGGCTGTTACGATAGTAGGAGAGGAGCCTCGCCAAAGAGGCCTCTCGACGGCGCTCGGCCAATTCCATACGGAAAGGTGGGTTTCGGGGCGGCAGTCAGACATCTTCTGTCTCCCCTGGAATCGCCTTTCTAACATTGGTTGCAGGCGACGGGATCCGAGCCGACGCATATTGTACAGCGAGTAACTCGCCCACTACTAACAGAGACCACAGCAACCATCAGCGATAAAGAAGCCAGAACAACTGCAGAGTTCCAGAAGGAACTACTGGAGGAGTACACACATAAAGAACTCAAACAGTTCTGCACAAACTTAGGTATCGCTACCACCGGACTAAGTACAAAGGAAGATTTTAAAGAAGCGCTGCAAACATGGGTGGAGGCCCGAGAGACACCACCCCCGACCGGAGGTGAACCGGTCCCAGACGTGCACCAGGGGACCTCAGCAGCCCCCGTAGAGGAAAGAAACACCAACAGAGATCCGGGCCTCTTCCACGAAGATGCCCGAGAACGAGAGAGAAGCCGGCTCCACGAGTTGGAGCTCGCCCGACTCCGGCTGGACGGAGAACTCCAGCTAGCGGAAAAGAAAATCGCCCTCGAGCAACTACGGCTGCAAGGGGACCTGGAGGAAAGACGGAGACAGAGCGAACTAGAAGAAAAGAAACTCACGTTCGAACACGAGTGTGGCCTCAAAGAGCTGGAGATCAAGGCCAAGAGCGAAGAAGCTGGCGCCGCGGTGCTCCACAACCCCCCGCCTCCTGCCGAGCCGAAGGTCCACATTCCCAAGGATGTCGTCAAAGAGTACTACAAAAACGACGACATCCAGCAGTGGTTTAAGGCCTACGAAGTCGCCATGGCCGCGCATCGCATATCCCGAAAAGATTGGGGAGCCGGCCTATGGGGGAGATTCGTCAGCGAAGGAAGAGACACCCTGCTGGACCTGGCCGACGACGTGATGTCCTCCTATGATCACATGAAGGACGCCCTGCTCACCCGGTATGGACTCACCCCTGAAATGTACCGGCAAAGATTCAGAGACTGTAAAAAGATCCCCGGTACTACATGGGTGGAGTACGTGAACTTTTATAGCAGAGCGCTAGAAGGGTGGATAAAGGGCAGCAAAGTGACCACCTACGAGCAGCTGTTCGACCTCATCGTATGGGAGCACCTCTCCAACAACTGCTTTGTCGAGCTCAGACAGCATCTACTCGACAGCAAGCTGACCGAGCCACGGAAACTCGCCGTCGAGGCCGATCGATGGGTGAGCACCCGGGTCCCCCGGACCCCGATAGGAGAATCCGGACGGAACACGCAAGGGCACCCCTGCCAGCGAGGCGGCGGAGGAGGCCAGAACCGGAGCCGAGACTTCCCGCCTGCGCCGCCCCGGAGTCCCCCCCGGGGGTCGCCCCAGAACAACACTTCACCGTCCCTGACCCGAAGAGGGCCCCCCACAGCACGACCGGGGCCCCGCCCAAACTTTACCTGCCACAGATGCCAGCGGCCAGGTCACTTCGCCAGTGACCCCCACTGCCCAATGAACCAACGTCCCGGCACCACCGGACCTCCAACCCGCCAGATCACTGCCGCAGCCCTGGGGGAAGGAGGCGAGGAAGAAGAAGAGGTCTACAACGAGGACCAGACCGAGTGGGAGCCAGCCGCCATGGCCTTAGTCTGTCTGGGCGAGAGAGACATGATACCCCGGGCTCCACTCCCGAGCAACACCCAAAAGTACCGTCAGTGGGTCAACATTAATGGGCGCCGGACCGAAGCACTCCGGGACACCGGAGCCAGTGTGACAGCCGTCCGCTGCCACCTGGTGACCCCCGAACAGATCCTACCGAATGTGCTGTGCCCCGTGCTGGCCGCCGACAATTCCGAGACCCTGTGCCAGATGGCCCGCATCCCCTTCGAGTGGGGTGGGGTGTCGGGCATGCTAAAGGTGACCGTCCGGGACGACGACCCCGTGGACTGCCTCCTCGGAAACGATCTCGAGAGTTCTCCCTGGGCCCAAGTTGAGCAGAGAGAGCATCTGGGGATGCTGGGGCTGCCCGAGTGGGTTTGTGTGACAACCCGATCCATGGCAGCTCGGGCCCCGGCGCCGGCGGAGGCCGCCCCGACCGAGGAACAGGAATGGCCCGCGCCTCCGCCACCCGCCATCGATGATGAAACCGGCCTTGAGGCCGGGCCACCAGGGCCCCCCCGCGAAGACATCGCCGAACTCGGCGACATCCCTGAACTAGGCCAATGGCGCCAGGAAGGTGGTCCCACCCGAGAACAATTCCGGCAGGAACAGAAGACCTGTCCCTCCCTCGAGGGGACCCGGCAGCAAGCCGCAGCTCAAGCCGCCGGGGACACGTTGGGGTCCCACTGGGTCTACTGGGACCACAACCTCCTATACAGTGAACAGAAAATTGCTGAACTGGGGGCCAGCCGAGTGTTGGTGGTCCCCCTACGATTCAGAGACTTCCTCCTAAACCTGGCACACGACGTGCCCCTCGCCGGGCACCTGGGGCAGGACAAAACTTACAGCCGCCTGGTGACCCACTTCTACTGGCCCAAGATGCACAGCGATGTGAGCAATCACTGCAGGACCTGTCCGACCTGTCAAGCCAGCGGGAAGAGCGGGGGAAAAGCCAAGGCCCCGCTCCAACCCTTTCCTGTGGTGACAACCCCCTTCGAGCGAGTGGGGATCGATATCGTGGGGCCCCTGGACCCCCGCACCTCACAAGGACACCGCTTCATCCTCGTCCTGGTGGACCACGCCACCCGCTACCCAGAAGCCATCCCCCTCCAGACCATAACGGCCCCCGTGGTGGGCCGAGCACTAATGGGGATCTTCTCCCGAGTGGGATTCCCCCGAGAGGTCGTGAGTGATCGGGGCACGAACTTTATATCGAAATATATGCGGTCCCTGTGGCAACAATGCGGGGTCACATATAAGTTCACCACCCCGTATCACCCCCAAGGGAATGGACTTGTGGAGCGGTTTAACAGAACACTCAAGGGGATGATCAAGGGCCTAGAAGAACCCCTCCGCCGCAAATGGGACGTCCTACTACCCTGCCTCCTGTTTGCCTATCGGGAGGTACCGCAGAAGTCCCTGGGATTCAGCCCCTTTGAACTATTGTATGGACACCCTGTCCAAGGTCCCCTCAGCCTGGTCAAAGAAGGCTGGGAGAATACAGCCCGAGATGCACCACCGGATGTCTACCGGTACCTCCTGACCCTCCGAAACCAGACTCGGACGTTCAGGGAACTTGCCGAGGCCAACCTGGAGGCCAGTCAGGAGGAGATGAAACGCTGGTATGACCAGAACGCCTCATCCATCGAGTGCGAGCTGGGCCAACAAGTCTGGGTCATGTCCCCGGTCGAACCTTGTGCCCTCCAGGACAAATGGATGGGGCCCTTCAAAGTGGTGGAGCGCAAGAGCCCCGTCACCTATCTGGTGGACATGGAGTCCCCCAGGAACCCCCTCCGGGTCCTGCACGCCAACCGGCTCAAGCCTCACTTTGCCCGCACGGAGCTGAGCCTGCTGCTAGCTACGGATGATGGGGCCGAAGACGACTCCGAGCCCCTGCCCGACCTCCTGAAGTACTCTTGAAAAGATGGCTCTGTCGAGGGAGTTCCCCTCTCCTCCGCCCTGACCCCCGAACAGCGACAGGACTGCCAAGAGCTGTTGGGGCAGTTTGCGGACCTGTTTTCGCTCACTCCCGGGGTCACACAGTGGTGTGTCCACGATGTCGACACCGGGGACAGCCCGCCCGTGCGGCACCGGGCCTACCGAGTTCCCGACCGAGTCCGGGCCTGCATCCAGTCCGAGGTTGCCAAGATGCTAGCCCTGGGAGTGGTCGAGCCCTCAGACAGTCCCTGGGCCAGTCCAGTTGTCCTGGTCCCTAAAGCCGCCGCCCCCGGCGCCCCTCCAGAGCTCCGGTTTTGTGTTGACTACCGGGGGCTGAATTCCCTTACCAGGACCGACGCCCACCCCATCCCCCGGGCGGATGAACTGATCGATCGCCTGGGGGCCGCCAGATACCTCAGCACCTTCGACCTCACGGCCGGATATTGGCAGATCGGCCTCACCCCCGGGCCCAAGAACGATCCGCCTTCTCGACCCCCGATGGCCACTTCCAATTCAAGGTGATGCCCTTCGGCATGAAAAACGCCCCCGCTACCTTCCAGAGACTAGTGAACAGAGTGCTGGCGGGGCTAGAAGAGTTCAGTGCCGCATACCTGGACGATATTGCGGTGTACAGCCTCCACTGGAACGACCACTTGAGACACCTCTGGGAGGTCCTGACGGCCCTCCGGCGGGCCGGACTAACAGTGAAAGCAAGCAAGTGCCAGATAGGCCAAGGGTCCGTGACCTATCTGGGGCACCAAGTGGGAAACGGCCAGGTGGCTCCCCTCCAACCCAAAGTCGACGCCATCGTGGCCTGGGAGCCCCTGGTCACCCAGACAGCAGTCCGAGCCTTCCTGGGGCTCACTGGATATTATCGGCACTTCATAAAGGACTACGGGAGCATTGTGGGGCCCCTCACTGAACTGACCTCCAAAAGGTTACCACCGAAGGTACACTGGACCCCCGAGTGCCAAGCAGCTTTCGAGACTCTAAAGACTGCCATGTGCACCGCCCCTGTGCTCCAGGCCCCCGACTACAGCCGAGAGTTTGTGGTCCAAACCGACGCCTCGGAGCACGGCATCGGGGCGGTCCTGTCGCAAGTCAACCTCGAGGGGGTTGACCAACCTGTGGCCTTCATCAGCCGGCGGCTGCTGGCGCGAGAACAACGGTGGAGCACCATTGAAAGAGAAGCCTTCGCCTTGGTGTGGGCCCTAAAGAAACTCCGGCCCTACCTCTTCGGCACCCACTTCAGGGTACAGACCGACCACCGGCCCCTGCGGTGGCTGATGCAGATGCGTGGCGAGAACCCGAAGCTGCTGCGATGGTCCATCTCCCTGCAGGGGATGGACTTCTCTGTGGAACATCGCCCTGGCAACGACCACGCCAATGGTAACGGCCTGTCCCGCTTCTTCCGCCTCGACGAGGAGAATCCCCAAGAAGATGGGTGACTCTCCCCGCCTTCAGCTGGAGGGGACGTGTGTTGGACCCGGCCTCGTGGCGTGGTCCTACCCCTCCCGCATGGTGGACCCTGGACGACATCGGCCCTCCATCGACCCGCTGTCGCCCCTCCGGACACCACCCTCAACGAACTCTCGACAAGAGCCGCCCTTGGCAAACCCCGGCTCTCCCACTCTGGAACCCGGCGAACCCGGCTTGCCCCAACTCTGCAGGTCCGGTCACCACTCCGGGCCACCCTCTCAGGCCGGACTCCATCTTGGGCCCATCACGTCCCGAGCACGTGGCCTCAGCCCGACCCCGGCCACGGCCCCAGCGAAGCCCTGACATCGTGGCACCAAGATCAACCCAGGTGGTAAAGTGGCCACTTGACAGATCCCGGAGGAGAGGAGTTTCGATGGCCCTCCAGCCGTCCCCGGGCGCCTGGTATCGATCGCCCTCCGGCCTCCCTGGGCGCTGGCTCCACCCCCCTGCTGGGTGTCTGGACACCTTCATCCCGGCCCCTCTGACCCCCAGGCGCGAGAGTCCGGACATCAAAGGACTCCAGTCCTATATCTGGGCCCGCCCTGGATTAGGAGTTCGGTTGTATCTGGGAGTCGAAGCCCTGCTGACCTCGTCGCGGCTGATCCTGATAAGAACTCTGGAACCTGGAACCTCTGAGCCCTGCTGACGCTGTCGCGGCTCTACCAAGCTGAACCATCCGCCGAGCCCTGCTGACGCTGTCGCGGCTCTACCAAGCTGAACCTTCCGCCGAGCCCTGCTGACGCTGTCGCGGCTCTACCAAGCTGAATCCTCCGCCGAGCCCTGCTGATGCTGTCGCGGCTCTATCAAGCTGAACCATCTTCGGAGCCCTGCTGACGCTGTCGCGGCTCCCGGCACCCCCCGCTCGAGGATTGAGAGCTGTGCGCAGGGTCTCCTAGTACCCGCTGGTACCAAGACTGTCCCGCTACCCCCTTCCCCGGACATTAAGACGTTGTTGGGATCCCACGATCCCCCTGTATATATATTACTGCAGAACCTTGCCTTTATTCCTTATATAAAGACTCTTAAATCTACTCTTGTGTGGTATCTCTGTGTGGTGGTGTGATTGCTCGGCTGTTACGATAGTAGGAGAGGAGCCTCGCCAAAGAGGCCTCTCGACGGCGCTCGGCCAATTCCATACGGAAAGGTGGGTTTCGGGGCGGCAGTCAGACATCTTCTGTCTCCCCTGGAATCGCCTTTCTAACATAAAATTTAATTACTATGGCGCACGCTTTACGTACATCGTTACGCACAGCTTGTTATCTATCTATTCTTGCTTCCACTATAGGCACTGTGGCACTCCTCAGCGTGGAAATGTACCAGCCCCGCAGGCAACAGCAGTCACCCGTCCCCTCCTCCCAGTTCAGCCTCCAGAGAAAGCAGGTCGGACCGAGCTCCCTTCCCTCGGGTCATACTGCACTAGGCTAGGCAGAGCGGGCGCTCCCCCTCCCCAAGCCCCAGCACTCACCGTTGGGACAGAGAGGGGGAGCTGGAAATCACAGCTTCAGCCCTTCTCCACATTTACTGTTCTTTAAATCAGTGGTGGCTCATCCACCATGGCGGAGGAGCGTCGCCCCACTGCTTTCAAGCAGTGCGAGAAGAGGAAACATAAAATGATAATAACTGCCAGTATAACTGTCCACTTCTAAGTACGCAATGACTGTTTGGTTGGCCCTCTCGGGCCGCCCAAACCAGTCATGCGTACTTTCCCCGTTCTCCATGCAGCCTGCATAAAGAACATGCCCAGGCCCCCATTCCCTGGTTCAGTGTCAAACCAGGACCCTCATAACCAATCACAACGCTGCATTGCAGCGTTGTCCTTGGTCAGGAGAGCCTGGGTGCCTACCAATTACAACACTGCATTGCATCATTATGATTGGTGGGTGGGGCCTGGCAGTGCTTCCTGTTTCTTGAAGAGAGCGTGGGGCAGAGACGCGAGACCCAACGGGAAGGTAGTTAAATTTAAAAACATTTTTGTTTCTGTTTTGCGCATCCTCACGAGACACCTACCCCACGGCCTCCCCCTGCGCCCAAGACCACCCCTCGCCCGCACTGCCACAAGTGAGCCATGCTGGCTGCCACTGTTTTCAAGACAAAAATATACAAGTTCTGTAGAAAAACAAAAGATGACGGAATGTTTTAAAGACCTGCCACTGTTTTCAACTCAGCCGCTCTCTCGTCAACTGCTTTAAGGAACCCATGTCAGGAACACATCTGCAACGTAGGGCAATGTAGTAATGCACAAAGTGACAGAGGGAATGCTTAAATTAACAAGCATTTGCAATGCAACAGGTCTCACATGTGTGATACTTTGAGCTATTGGCATTGTTAAATGACAACGCCCAGTGGCATAAAGAAACTTGAAGGGGGGCCCCCCTGCAAGGTACATGGACTGGGGCCCCCTTCCGGACTTAACCAGGAGCTCTGAAGTCAGGGCACTCTGCTGAAGGGGCCCTGGAACTTGGTGCCCTCCCCCGCCCCCCACCGCGGGGGCTGCGGGGGCCTTTGTTATGCCACTGACAATGCCTTTTATTCATGTGTTGGTTTTTAAAACATAAATAAAAGACATTGTTGTTTACAATGCCAATAGCTTAAACTCGTGCAAATACGAAACACATTGCATTGCAAGTGCTTGTTACTGTCGATTTCCCTGATATTGCCACAAACATGGCCTGCGGAAGGCTCGAACCCGTGCAGCCTCCCATCCCTTGCAAACGCTCCTCCAGGGCCTTTACAAGTTCATAAGGGCCCCAGTCTGCACACATGGGGCCCTTTTACCTCTCAGCTTCACTGACTCTATGGTGGTGCCAGGAACTCTGTCTGTCCCGGTCCGACCCTGCAGGAAAGTGCTACAAAAGGAAGGAAAAGGCCATAAAACCCAACAATAACAGCCAGGAGGCTGGGGGTGCGTGACGTCACAGGGAGGCGGTCACTGGGGCGTTTCCTGCGGTCTCTGCTGCGCTCTCACGGGCGGTCACGTGTACTTACTGTCTACATGAACCTGGCCGGCTCCCTCGCTTCAATAAACTGTTTCTTACAATCACTGCTTGGATCCGCAGTCATAGCCTGTCTCCACACCTCCTAGCTGTCTCACATTCATAGCCTGTCTACAGACCTCCAAGCTGTCTCATATTCATAGCCTGTCTCCACACCTCCTAGCTGTCTCACATTCATAGCCTGTCTCCACACCTCCTAGCTGTCTCACATTCATAGCCTGTCTACAGACCTCCAAGCTGTCTCATTCATAGCCTGTCTCCACACCTCCTAGCTGTCTCACATTCATAGCCTGTCTACAGACCTCCAAGCTGTCTCATATTCATAGCCTGTCTCACACCTCCTAGCTGTCTCATATTCATAGCCTGTCTACACACCTCCAAGCAGTCTCACATCCTTAAACAGACTCCTACAGTAAATAACTGTCTCATGTCTATAGCCTGTCTCCACACCTCCTAGCTGTCTCATATTCATAGCCTGTCTACAGACCTCCAAGCTGTCTCATATTCATAGCCTGTCTCACACCTCCTAGCTGTCTCATATTCATAGCCTGTCTACACACCTCCAAGCAGTCTCACATCCTTAAACAGTCTCCTACAGTAAATAACTGTCTCATGTCTATAGGCGGTCTCCACACCTTCTAGCTGTCTCATTCATAGCCTATCTCCACATCTCATAGCTGCCTCATATCCACAGACGGTTTTCCACACTGAATAACTGTCTCGTACTCATAGCCTGTCTCCTTACCTCCTCGCTGTCCCAGATTCATAGACTGTCTCCCTCGGCGAACGACCTATACAACGCGGTCGTTACACCGCGATCCATTTACATCGTGGTCATTACAACGCAAGTCGTTACAACGACTTGCGCTGGGTGGCGCTCTACACTAAGGAATAGTGTGAGTTACTACTCCAGCACCTTCCCTACTGTTACACACACTGGAGTTGGAATAGTAAATCATAACATTCCTAAGTCCAGCGCCTCTAGCGCAAGTCGTTGTAATGACTTGCATTGTAATAACTGCGATGTACCGTACCACGATGTGAATAATAGTGTTGTAATGTCACATATTCGTCTTCCTCACCTGATAGCTGGCTCCCGTTCAAAGATTAGCTCCCACACCTGGCAACTGTGTCACGTTCATAGACTGTCTCATGCACCCTGCAGCGGTCTCACATTCAGAGACGCCACACACACCGTGTAGCTGCCTCACGTTTACAGACTGGCTCGTGCACACTGTAGCTATCTTTCGTTCTTAGACGGCCTTACACACCTTGAAGCTGTCTCACCTTCTGCCCCCCCACAGAGCCTGCAGGGCCGGCTCTAGGCTCACGGAGGCCCTGAGCAGGGAGTGTAGGTAGGGGGCCCGAGGCCGCCAAATCCCTGCCAGGGGCCGCCACGCAAATATGTATCTAAGGATATATATTGGCGTGGCGGCCCCTGGGGTTTGGCGGCCCTGTGCAGGTGCACAGCTTGCACATGCCTTAAGCCGGCCCTTGAGCCTGAGGGGGAAGGGTATCTCTACCCTGCCCTCTCTTAGATCATTAGGTCGAGCCTGGGCAGGGCGGGCGCTGCTCTGGGAGGCATGCTGCATTAGAGTATGCAGTTGAAGCCCCACCCGCTCTCCGCCCATATTTGTCATTGGCTTGTGTCATTGTCCTTCGTAAATGCTGGCTTCTGATTCGTAAATAGGGTTGTTAGTCCCTCCTTGGTACCACCTTATCTTCATTTGTAACCTCCCACGAGGACTGGCCCTTTTACTTCTGTTGTTACACCGTCTGTGCTATTTAGTCTGCGAGCACGATTTCTTTAGTGAGTTTTGTTTTACTGCAGGAACAACGTGCTTTGCAGCAACATTCAGCGCGCCATGCACGCTTTTACTTTCCAGGCAGCCGGGACAATGGCGGCCACCACAGGGCTTGCATTTAGGAGTGTTTGAGCTATTGGCATTGCAAGTGTTAATAGCTCAAACTCTCACAAATGCAATACCTATTGCTTTACAAATATTTTTTTGTGTGGGATGTTTCCAAGCGCCTCATGCCGCGCTTGCACTTAATGGAGGCCACGCCCCTTTCTTTAGACGTGGCTCGTCTAAAGAAAGGGGCGTGGCCTCTATTAAATGCAAGCGCAGCATGGGGCGCTTGGAAACAAGCAATATTTGCAAATTCAGTAGGTCTCGCATTCCCGAGAATTTAAGCTACTGGCATTTACAGTGCCAGTAGCTCAAAGTCTCGTAACCGCGAGATCTATTGCACTTCAAATCCTTGTTTTTCTTTGGAACTAAATCCCCGAGTCCTGTAATGACTGCCAGCAACATTTTTATTCATGTTGCTAGCAGCCAATCAGAGCGCTCGCTCCTGCCGGAGTCTCACTCCTGCAGCAGCAAATTAGCTCAAAGAAAAATGTTCTCTGGGCCAATCAGAATGCTTTATTGTTTAAAATTGGGTGCAAGAGTCCCTTGAACCCAACCGTTCATGTTGACAAATATATTTTTACCTTACTTTCACAAAAACTAAGGAACACATTCACACCAAATCATAGAAAGCGCGCTGTAATGACAACACCAGCTTCCTGCAAATGTTGTGTAATTCAACAGATCTTGCAGTAGTGCATCTTAAAAAGTCTATGGATAAAGGGCGGGGGATTTTGCCTTGTGGGAGAGAGAGACACAGAGAGACATATAGATAAATATATACATTTATATCTTTGCATTGTGTAGCTGTAGTCAGGTCACAGTTTCCATAGGAAGAGCACCTATTCTTTAGCTAATACTTTTGGGAACGTGTCTTCACAAAACATTCCCTGCTGAAACGATACAGAAAAAAACAGCTGAAACGATACAGAAAAAAACAGCTGAAACTATACAGAAACAAACTGCTGAAACGATACAGAAACAAACTGCTGAAACAATACAGAAACAAACTGCTGAAACAATACAAAAAAACCCAGCTGAACCGATACAGAAACAAACTGCTGAAACGATACGCTACTGAAACGATACGGAAACAAACTGCTGAAACGATACAGAAAAAAACAGCTGAAACGATACAGAAATAAACTGCTGAAACGATACACTGCTGAAACGATACGGAAACAAACTGCTGAAACGATACAGAAAAAACAGCTGAAATGATACAGAAACAAACTGCTGAAACGATACACTGCTGAAACGATACGGAAACAAACTGCTGAAACGATACAGAAAAAAACAGCTGAAACGATACAGAAATAAACTGCTGAAACGATACAGAAAAAAACAGCTGAAATGATACAGAAACAAACTGCTGAAACGATACAGAAACAAACTGCTGAAACGATACAGAAACAAACTGCTGAAACGATACAAAAAAAACAGCTGAAATGATACAGAAACAAACTGCTGAAACGATACACTGCTGAAACGATACGGAAACAAACTGCTGAAACGATACAGAAAAAAACAGCTGAAACGATACAGAAACAAACTGCTGAAACGATACAGAAAAAAACAGCTGAAACGATACAGAAACAAACTGCTGAAACAATACAGAAACAAACTGCTGAAACGATACAGAAACAAACTGCTGAAACGATACACTGCTGAAACCATACAGAAAAAAACTGCTGAAAAGAATGGCACAGTTCAGCCATTTTTGAAAAATTAAAGGTCAAAATATAGTGATATCTCAGCTTTTGGTACCACGGTACCCCAGCAGTACCACAAATTAAAAAAATAAACAACTCTGATTGGCTGAGAGGGCTTTTTTACCTGTCACCCCTTTAGTTCTGCGGGATCTAGCAATGTGATTGGCTGGCCATTACAGGGGGTGGAATGACTCTGCGGTCATCCTTATGCCCCCCAGACCCAAAGGCTGTGCGTGGCAAGGGGGGGCCACCTGCGTGGCGCTGGTCAAAAATCTATAATCAGTGAGGAACTTGGGTGAGTATGGTAAAAAAAAAGAAAATAACAGAATATGATCAAAAAAACTGAAATTCACTAAACAAGGGTTAAAGTGATGTTATAGTTAGGTGTTGTAATAATATAAAAAAACAAATGTTTAAAAAACAAAACAACACTGAAATTCACAAGTTATATTTTACTGAGTTAATTATACATCGCGCCCCTGCCATGCACTGCCTATGACCTCACATATTGCATCCCTGATGACTTGTTAAATGACATCGTTGATGACATCATGCAGTCAGTGTGAAACATAGGGATTGAGGCCTTGAATTAATTCAGCGCACTACAGGTGTGAATCATTTTCAATTCAGCTGGATGGGGTCACCCACTTCAATACGTCCCATGCCCCAGTCTTAAGTCAAGAGTTTGACAAGTGCACATTTGCACCGTAAAGACGCTGTGTTCCAGGCTCGAATGACCACACTCGGTAGATTAGTAAGAGATACCACATACCTTCCTGAGACGGTCACAGTGGCACACGAGGTAAGAGTCATGTTTACAACACAGAGAGATAAACCAGCTTTAGGTGGAACCTCCCTGCATTCTGCATTATTCACCAATCTCCAATGCCTCAAAACCTTCAGCGAAGTTCCGGAAGTGAACAACCACTCCTTGGAGGTGTCCTTCCACATTACGTGTGTCTAGACAACTGCATCACAACTCTTTGATACGGGCACAGACCCACATTCCCACTGGTGGATTATCTAATGTGAACAGAAAGTTTGGCATTTCTCACAGATTGTTTGGAACAGACCTTGGCTTTAACCCTCAGCTTACTTTCAAAAATACACCAGTGCTTAATTTCAAATAAAATAAGTGCGAGCGCCCTCGTCAGGGGGCCTCTGCAGCTTGCACCACCGATTGCCCTACAGCGATGCCAGTGACAGTACCAACACAACTACAAACCATCACACTCCTGCACGTGGGATGACACCGACCGGTTCAGGCCCCTAAAGTTATAAGCATCAATGAATCATTCAGGGTATTCTAAGCACGCTACTCACCCATGGGGGTCTCATCAAGGCGCTGACCTGGGAGGCAGGAATGCGTCATTTGTAATGTACATTGAATAAATAAACAACTGTTGTTCTACTCAGACCATAATTACACAAACAGCGCCACCATGTGACAGACCGCCGCCATAAGTGCCGGCATTGGCAATTAAGTGCCAGTGCTGAGCACCGGAAACCACAGGCTCAAATTAAGCACTGAAAATACCTCCTCAACCCACATGAGGTGCGCTGAGCCTTTACCTCCTTTAACAGGGACTAATACCTGCACCTCAGACTTTCGTGATTTCTAAAGGATGAACCACATTACTTTCGACGCACACAATCATGTTTACCTCCAGGGCGTACGCAATTTCCGTGCTATGGATCCACACACGTACACTCAGTAACTCTATGCTGTATATGACAGTGCTTTATCAGTGATGTCATCAAAGATGTATAGTACTGTTAAATGTACACATGAATTAATCCAAAGTAAAGGTAATCTGGCCTAATTTGAAAAAAGAGGGCCCATTTAACCCTCATACACCGATGTTCGCAAAATATAATCCTATTTAAATGCCCTCACACACGGTCAGTCAAACCCTCATACACCGCTGATCACATAGTATAAAGTACTCCCACTCACACACCCTCATACACTGCTGTTCGAACGCTCATACGCCAATGTTCACATCACATAATATAATCCCATTCAAATACGCTCACCCGCTGCCATTCAAACCCTCATACACCACTGTTCGCGTATTATAAAGTAATCCAATTCACACACCCTCACACACTGCCAATCAAACCCTCATACACCGCTTTTCACATACCATAAAGAAATCTAATTCACACACCCTCACACACTACCATTCAAACCCTCATACACCACTGTTCACATATTATAGAGTAAGCCTATACATACACCCTCATACACTGCCAATTCAAGCCTTCATACGACACTGTTCACATAACATAATCCTATTCACACACCCTCACACAGTGCCATTCTAACTCTCATACACTGCTGTTCACATACTTTAAAGTAATTCTATTCACTCACCCTCACACAATGCCATTCAAACCCTCATATGCCACTGTTCACTTATTATAAAGTAATCCTATTCATACACCCTCATACACTGCCAATTCAAACCCTCATACGCCACTGTTCACATAACATAAACCTATTCGCACACCCTCACACACTGCCTTTCAAACCCTCATACACAGCTGTTCACATACCATAAAGTAATTCTATTCACTCACCCTCACACAATGCCATTCAAACCCTCATATGCCACTGTTCACTTATTATAAAGTAATCCTATTCATACACCCTCATACACTGCCAATTCAAACCCTCATACGCCACTGTTCACATAACATAAACCTAATCGCACACCCTCACACACTGCCTTTCAAACCCTCATACACTGCTGTTCACATACCATAAAGTAATCCTATTCACTCACCCTCACACACTGCCATTCAAACCCTCATACACCGCTGTTCACATACCATAAAGTAATCCTATTCACTCACCCTCACACACTGCCATTCAAACCCTCATACACAGCTGTTCACATACCATAAAGTAATTCTATTCACTCACCCTCACACAATGCCATTCAAACCCTCATATGCCACTGTTCACTTATTATAAAGTAATCCTATTCATACACCCTCATACACTGCCAATTCAAACCCTCATACGCCACTGTTCACATAACATAAACCTATTCGCACACCCTCACACACTGCCTTTCAAACCCTCATACACAGCTGTTCACATACCATAAAGTAATTCTATTCACTCACCCTCACACAATGCCATTCAAACCCTCATATGCCACTGTTCACTTATTATAAAGTAATCCTATTCATACACCCTCATACACTGCCAATTCAAACCCTCATACGCCACTGTTCACATAACATAAACCTATTCGCACACCCTCACACACTGCCTTTCAAACCCTCATACACTGCTGTTCACATACCATAAAGTAATCCTATTCACTCACCCTCACACACTGCCATTCAAACCCTCATACACCGCTGTTCACATACCATAAAGTAATCCTATTCACTCACCCTCACACACTGCCATTCAAACCCTCATACACAGCTGTTCACATACCATAAAGTAATTCTATTCACTCACCCTCACACAATGCCATTCAAACCCTCATATGCCACTGTTCACTTATTATAAAGTAATCCTATTCATACACCCTCATACACTGCCAATTCAAACCCTCATACGCCACTGTTCACATAACATAAACCTATTCGCACACCCTCACACACTGCCTTTCAAACCCTCATACACCGCTGTTCACATACCATAAAGTAATCCTATTCACTCACCCTCACACACTGCCATTCAAACCCTCATACACCGCTGTTCACATACCATAAAGTAATCCTATTCACTCACCCTCACACACTGCCATTCAAACCCTCATACACAGCTGTTCACATACCATAAAGTAATTCTATTCACTCACCCTCACACAATGCCATTCAAACCCTCATATGCCACTGTTCACTTATTATAAAGTAATCCTATTCATACACCCTCATACACTGCCACTTCAAACCCTCATACGCCACTGTTCACATAACATAAACCTATTCGCACACCCTCACACACTGCCTTTCAAACCCTCATACACCGCTGTTCACATACCATAAAGTAATCCTATTCACTCACCCTCACACACTGCCATTCAAACCCTCATACACCGCTGTTCACATACCATAAAGTAATCCTATTCACTCACCCTCACACACTGCCATTCAAACCCTCATACACAGCTGTTCACATACCATAAAGTGATTCTATTCACTCACCCTCACACAATGCCATTCAAACCCTCATATGCCACTGTTCACTTATTATAAAGTAATCCTATTCATACACCCTCATACACTGCCAATTCAAACCCTCTTACGCCACTGTTCACATAACATAAACCTATTCGCACACCCTCACACACTGCCTTTCAAACCCTCATACACTGCTGTTCACATACCATAAAGTAATCCTATTCACTCACCCTCACACACTGCCATTCAAACCCTCATACACCGCTGTTCACATACCATAAAGTAATCCTATTCACTCACCCTCACACACTGCCATTCAAACCCTCATACACAGCTGTTCACATACCATAAAGTAATTCTATTCACTCACCCTCACACAATGCCATTCAAACCCTCATATGCCACTGTTCACTTATTATAAAGTAATCCTATTCATACACCCTAATACACTGCCAATTCAAACCCTCATACGCCACTGTTCACATAACATAAACCTATTCGCACACCCTCACACACTGCCTTTCAAACCCTCATACACCGCTGTTCACATACCATAAAGTAATCCTATTCACTCACCCTCACACACTGCCATTCAAACCCTCATACACCGCTGTTCACATACCATAAAGTAATCCTATTCACTCACCCTCACACACTGCCATTCAAACCCTCATACACAGCTGTTCACATACCATAAAGTAATTCTATTCACTCACCCTCACACAATGCCATTCAAACCCTCATATGCCACTGTTCACTTATTATAAAGTAATCCTATTCATACACCCTCATACACTGCCAATTCAAACCCTCATACGACGCTGTTCACATAACATAATCGTATTCTCACACCCTCATACACTGCCATTCAAACCCTCATACACCGCTGTTCACATACCATAAAGTAATCCTATTCACTCACCCTCACACACTGCCATTCAAACCCTCATACACTGCTGTTCACATACCATAAAGTAATCCTATTCACTCACCCTCACACACTGCCATTCAAACCCTCATACACCGCTGTTCACATACCATAAAGTAATCCTATTCACTCACCCTCACACACTGCCATTCAGACCCTCATACACCGCTGTTCACATACCATAAAGTAATTCTATTCACTCACCCTCACACAATGCCATTCAAACCCTCATATGCCACTGTTCACTTATTATAAAGTAATCCTATTCATACACCCTCATACACTGCCAATTCAAACCCTCATACACCGCTGTTCACATACTTTAAAGTAATTCAATTCACACACCCTCACACACTGCAAATCAAACCCTCATACACCACTGTTCACTTACCATAAAGTAATCCTATTCACACACCCTCACACAATGCCAGTTCAAACCCTCATATGCCACTGTTCACTTATTATAAAGTAATCCTATTCATACACCCTCATACACTGCCAATTCAAACCCTCATACGACGCTGTTCACATAACATAATCGTATTCTCACACCCTCATACACTGCCATTCAAACCCTCATACACCGCTGTTCACATACCATAAAGTAATCCTATTCACTCACCCTCACACACTGCCTTTCAAACCCTCATACACCGCTGTTCACATACCATAAAGTAATCCTATTCACTCACCCTCACACACTGCCATTCAAACCCTCATACACCGCTGTTCACATACCATACAGTAATCCTATTCACTCACCCTCACACACTGCCATTCAAACCCTCATACACCGCTGTTCACATACCATAAAGTAATTCTATTCACTCACCCTCACACAATGCCATTCAAACCCTCATATGCCACTGTTCACTTATTATAAAGTAATCCTATTCATACACCCTCATACACTGCCAATTCAAACCCTCATACGCCACTGTTCACATAACATAAACCTATTCGCACACCCTCACACACTGCCTTTCAAACCCTCATACACCGCTGTTCACATACCATAAAGTAATCCTATTCACTCACCCTCACACACTGCCATTCAAACCCTCATACACCGCTGTTCACATACCATAAAGTAATCCTATTCACTCACCCTCACACACTGCCATTCAAACCCTCATACACCGCTGTTCAAATACCATAAAGTAATTCTATTCACTCACCCTCACACAATGCCATTCAAACCCTCATATGCCACTGTTCACTTATTATAAAGTAATCCTATTCATACACCCTCATACACTGCCAATTCAAACCCTCATACACCGCTGTTCACATACTTTAAAGTAATTCTATTCACTCACCCTCACACACTGCAAATCAAACCCTCATACACCACTGTTCACTTACCATAAAGTAATCCTATTCACACACCCTCACACAATGCCAGTTCAAACCCTTATATGCCACTGTTCACTTATTATAAAGTAATCCTATTCATACACCCTCATACACTGCCAATTCAAACCCTCATACGACGCTGTTCACATAACATAATCGTATTCTCACACCCTCATACACTGCCATTCAAACCCTCATACACCGCTGTTCACATACCATAAAGTAATCCTATTCACTCACCCTCACACACTGCCTTTCAAACCCTCATACACCGCTGTTCACATACCATAAAGTAATCCTATTCACTCACCCTCACACACTGCCATTCAAACCCTCATACACCGCTGTTCACATACCATACAGTAATCCTATTCACTCACCCTCACACACTGCCATTCAAACCCTCATACACCGCTGTTCACATACCATAAAGTAATTCTATTCACTCACCCTCACACAATGCCATTCAAACCCTCATATGCCACTGTTCACTTATTATAAAGTAATCCTATTCATACACCCTCATACACTGCCAATTCAAACCCTCATACGCCACTGTTCACATAACATAAACCTATTCGCACACCCTCACACACTGCCTTTCAAACCCTCATACACCGCTGTTCACATACCATAAAGTAATCCTATTCACTCACCCTCACACACTGCCATTCAAACCCTCATACACCGCTGTTCACATACCATAAAGTAATCCTATTCACTCACCCTCACACACTGCCATTCAAACCCTCATGCACCGCTGTTTACATACCATAAAGTAATTCTATTCACTCACCCTCACACAATGCCATTCAAACCCTCATATGCCACTGTTCACTTATTATAAAGTAATCCTATTCATACACCCTCATACACTGCCAATTCAAACCCTCATACGCCACTGTTCACATAACATAAACCTAATCGCACACCCTCACACACTGCCTTTCAAACCCTCATACACTGCTGTTCACATACCATAAAGTAATCCTATTCACTCACCCTCACACACTGCCATTCAAACCCTCATACACCGCTGTTCACATACCATAAAGTAATCCTATTCACTCACCCTCACACACTGCCATTCAAACCCTCATACACAGCTGTTCACATACCATAAAGTAATTCTATTCACTCACCCTCACACAATGCCATTCAAACCCTCATATGCCACTGTTCACTTATTATAAAGTAATCCTATTCATACACCCTCATACACTGCCAATTCAAACCCTCATACGCCACTGTTCACATAACATAAACCTATTCGCACACCCTCACACACTGCCTTTCAAACCCTCATACACAGCTGTTCACATACCATAAAGTAATTCTATTCACTCACCCTCACACAATGCCATTCAAACCCTCATATGCCACTGTTCACTTATTATAAAGTAATCCTATTCATACACCCTCATACACTGCCAATTCAAACCCTCATACGCCACTGTTCACATAACATAAACCTATTCGCACACCCTCACACACTGCCTTTCAAACCCTCATACACTGCTGTTCACATACCATAAAGTAATCCTATTCACTCACCCTCACACACTGCCATTCAAACCCTCATACACCGCTGTTCACATACCATAAAGTAATCCTATTCACTCACCCTCACACACTGCCATTCAAACCCTCATACACAGCTGTTCACATACCATAAAGTAATTCTATTCACTCACCCTCACACAATGCCATTCAAACCCTCATATGCCACTGTTCACTTATTATAAAGTAATCCTATTCATACACCCTCATACACTGCCAATTCAAACCCTCATACGCCACTGTTCACATAACATAAACCTATTCGCACACCCTCACACACTGCCTTTCAAACCCTCATACACCGCTGTTCACATACCATAAAGTAATCCTATTCACTCACCCTCACACACTGCCATTCAAACCCTCATACACCGCTGTTCACATACCATAAAGTAATCCTATTCACTCACCCTCACACACTGCCATTCAAACCCTCATACACAGCTGTTCACATACCATAAAGTAATTCTATTCACTCACCCTCACACAATGCCATTCAAACCCTCATATGCCACTGTTCACTTATTATAAAGTAATCCTATTCATACACCCTCATACACTGCCACTTCAAACCCTCATACGCCACTGTTCACATAACATAAACCTATTCGCACACCCTCACACACTGCCTTTCAAACCCTCATACACCGCTGTTCACATACCATAAAGTAATCCTATTCACTCACCCTCACACACTGCCATTCAAACCCTCATACACCGCTGTTCACATACCATAAAGTAATCCTATTCACTCACCCTCACACACTGCCATTCAAACCCTCATACACAGCTGTTCACATACCATAAAGTGATTCTATTCACTCACCCTCACACAATGCCATTCAAACCCTCATATGCCACTGTTCACTTATTATAAAGTAATCCTATTCATACACCCTCATACACTGCCAATTCAAACCCTCTTACGCCACTGTTCACATAACATAAACCTATTCGCACACCCTCACACACTGCCTTTCAAACCCTCATACACTGCTGTTCACATACCATAAAGTAATCCTATTCACTCACCCTCACACACTGCCATTCAAACCCTCATACACCGCTGTTCACATACCATAAAGTAATCCTATTCACTCACCCTCACACACTGCCATTCAAACCCTCATACACAGCTGTTCACATACCATAAAGTAATTCTATTCACTCACCCTCACACAATGCCATTCAAACCCTCATATGCCACTGTTCACTTATTATAAAGTAATCCTATTCATACACCCTAATACACTGCCAATTCAAACCCTCATACGCCACTGTTCACATAACATAAACCTATTCGCACACCCTCACACACTGCCTTTCAAACCCTCATACACCGCTGTTCACATACCATAAAGTAATCCTATTCACTCACCCTCACACACTGCCATTCAAACCCTCATACACCGCTGTTCACATACCATAAAGTAATCCTATTCACTCACCCTCACACACTGCCATTCAAACCCTCATACACAGCTGTTCACATACCATAAAGTAATTCTATTCACTCACCCTCACACAATGCCATTCAAACCCTCATATGCCACTGTTCACTTATTATAAAGTAATCCTATTCATACACCCTCATACACTGCCAATTCAAACCCTCATACGACGCTGTTCACATAACATAATCGTATTCTCACACCCTCATACACTGCCATTCAAACCCTCATACACCGCTGTTCACATACCATAAAGTAATCCTATTCACTCACCCTCACACACTGCCATTCAAACCCTCATACACTGCTGTTCACATACCATAAAGTAATCCTATTCACTCACCCTCACACACTGCCATTCAAACCCTCATACACCGCTGTTCACATACCATAAAGTAATCCTATTCACTCACCCTCACACACTGCCATTCAGACCCTCATACACCGCTGTTCACATACCATAAAGTAATTCTATTCACTCACCCTCACACAATGCCATTCAAACCCTCATATGCCACTGTTCACTTATTATAAAGTAATCCTATTCATACACCCTCATACACTGCCAATTCAAACCCTCATACACCGCTGTTCACATACTTTAAAGTAATTCTATTCACTCACCCTCACACACTGCAAATCAAACCCTCATACACCACTGTTCACTTACCATAAAGTAATCCTATTCACACACCCTCACACAATGCCAGTTCAAACCCTTATATGCCACTGTTCACTTATTATAAAGTAATCCTATTCATAGACCCTCATACACTGCCAATTCAAACCCTCATACGACGCTGTTCACATAACATAATCGTATTCTCACACCCTCATATGCCACTGTTCACTTATTATAAAGTAATCCTATTCATACACCCTCATACACTGCCAATTCAAACCCTCATACGCCACTGTTCACATAACATAAACCTATTCGCACACCCTCACACACTGCCTTTCAAACCCTCATACACCGCTGTTCACATACCATAAAGTAATCCTATTCACTCACCCTCACACACTGCCATTCAAACCCTCATACACCGCTGTTCACATACCATAAAGTAATCCTATTCACTCACCCTCACACACTGCCATTCAAACCCTCATGCACCGCTGTTTACATACCATAAAGTAATTCTATTCACTCACCCTCACACAATGCCATTCAAACCCTCATATGCCACTGTTCACTTATTATAAAGTAATCCTATTCATACACCCTCATACACTGCCATTCAAACCCTCATACACAGCTGTTCACATACTTTAAAGTAATTCAATTCACACACCCTCACACACTGCAAATCAAACCCGCATACACCGCTGTTCACTTACCATAAAGTAATCCTATTCATACACCCTCATACACTGCCAATTCAAACCCTCATACACCGCTGTTCACATACTTTAAAGTAATTCAATTCACACACCCTCACACACTGCAAATCAAACCCTCATACACCGCTGTTCACTTACCATAAAGTAATCCTATTCATACACCCTCATACACTGCCAATTCAAACCCTCATACGACGCTGTTCACATAACATAATCGTATTCTCACACCCTCATACACTGCCATTCAAACCCTCACACACCACTGTTCTCATTATTGAATCCTATTCATAAACCCTTCACACATTGATGTTCAAACCCTCATACGCTCTGTTCACATAATATTATCTTGTTCACACACCCTCACACACTGCCATTCAAACCTTCATATGCTACTGTTTACATAGTATAAAATAATCCTATTCACGCACACCACTACCATTCAGTCCCTCGTACGCCACTCTTCGCATCGTATAAAGTAATCCTATTCCCACTGTCACACACCGCCATACAAACCCCCATACACTGATGTTCACATAACATAATCCTATTCACACACCCTCATACATTGCCATTCAAGCCCTACATAGGGTGGCCCTCATACACTCAGACCCTTCATTCCAATGCTTGTACACTATCTGCACACACTCAAATGCTGCTTTTCACACGACCCCATACACAGCTGTTCACACACTCACGTGCAGTGGCTCACCCACGAGCATTAACCCCCTGCTGCACTATTTACACTCATGCACTGATCTTCACACAGCACCCATTCACAGCTGTTCACACATTCATATACCCATCCCCTCATGTACTCATTCATGCACCCAGGTACTGTCATTCAAACACTCATACGCTATTATTTGCACACCACACTCATATTCTGCCAGCTACACTCCCACTATTCAAACACCCTCACACACTGTGATTCACACAGCGTCACACTACTATCATCACACTCGTACACTCATTTGCACACTCATACACTGCCATGCGAACACATTCAAACGCACTCATACATTACCATTCGTACCCTCATACACTGACACTCTCAGCCTCATCCACTGATACTCACACATCCTCACTCGCTGTCACATAAATGCACTTAAAAATACCATTGTCTGATGTTTGCACACCCTGGTGCAATGATCCTCGTCACTGTGATTAATAAACTCACACACACCTTGTTTACACTCATACACCGATATTCACTCATTCACAACCTTACAGTTCTCCAATCACTACCATCAACACACACATGCACAATCAGTCAACACACACCTTGTTTACACTCATACACCAATATTCACTCACACCCACACACAACCATACACATATTCTAACACGACCATCAACACACATACACCTTGTTTACACTCCTACACCGATATTCACTCATACACAACCATACACATCTTCAAACACGACCATCAACAAACACATACACAATCAGGCAACAAACATCTTGTTTACACTCATTCACCGATATTCACTCACACTCATACACGAGCATTCACATCTCCAAACACTACCATCAAAACACACTTTTACACAATCAGGCACACTTCCTACAATACTCATGCTCTGAAATCTCGCTTTTCGCACGCTGCTACTCTTACATTACAATGTGCCAGCTCACACTCTGCCACTTACACCCTGATACATTGGTATTTGCACCATGAACCCTAATATTTGCACGCCCTCAAACACTGCTGTTTACAACTCCCTAAAACAGGAATATTTGCACACCCTCAGGTCCTATTTGCATGCCCTCAAACACTGCTGTTTACAACTCCCTAAAACAGGAATATTTGCACACCCTCAAGTCATATTTGCACGCCCTCAAACAAGGCTATTTACACCCCCTAAACCCATGAATATTTGCAAATCATCAGGTCCTATTTGCATGCCCTCAAACAATGCTGTTTACACCTCCTCAAACAGGAATATTTGCACTTCTGAGGTCCTATTTGCACGCCCTCAAACACTGCTGTTACACCCCCTCAAACAGGAATATTTGCACACCCTCAGGTCATATTTGCGCGCCCTCAAACAAGGCTGTTTGTACCCCCTAGCACATGAATATTTGCAAATCATCAGGTCCTATTTGCACGCCCTCAATCACTGCTGTTTACACCCCCTCAAACACGAATATGTACACATCCTCAGGTCCTAATTGCACGCCCTCAAACACTGCTTTTTACACCCCTCTAAAACAGGAATATTTGCACATCCTCAGGTCCTATTTGCACACCCTCAAATACTGCTGTTTACACCCCCTCAAACAGGAATATTTGCACACCCTCAGGTCCTATTTGCATGCCCTCAAACACTGCTATTTACACCCCCTCAAACAGGAATATTTGCACATCCTCAGATCCTATTTGCACATGCTCAAACACTACTGTTTACACTGCCTCAAACAGGAATATTTTCACACCCTCACATACTATTTGCACGCCCTCAAACACTGCTGTTTACACCCCCTCAAACAGGAACATTTGCACACCCTCAGTTCCTATTTGCACACCCTCAAAACAAGGCTGTTTACACCCCCTAACACATGAATATTTGCGCACCCTCAGATCCTATTTGCATGCCCTCAAACACTGCTGTTTACATCCCCTCAAACAGGAATATTTGCACATCCTCAGATCCTATTTGCACGCCCCCAAACCCTGCTGTTTACACCCCCTCAAACAGGAATATTTACACACCATTCAGGTCCTATTTGCACACCCTCAAACAAGGCTGTTTACACACCCTAACACGTGAATATTTGCACACCTTGAGATCCTATTTACACACCCTCAAACACTGCTGTTTACACCCCCTCAAACAGGCATATGTGCACACCCTCAGGTCCTATTTTCACGCCCTCAAACACTACTGTTTACAACCCCTCAAACAGGAATATTTGCACACCCTCAGGTCATATTTGCACCCCCTAGCACATGAATATTTGCAAATCATCAGGTCCTATTTGCATGCCCTGAATCACTGCTGTTTACACCCCCTCAAACACGAATATGTGCACATCCTCAGGTCCTAATTGCACGCCCTCAAACACTGCTGTTTACATCCCTCTAAAACAGGAATATTTGCACATCCTCAGGTCCTATGTGCACGCCCTCAAATACTGCTGTTTACACCCCCCTCAAACAGGAATATTTGCACACCCTCAGGTCCTATTTGCATGCCCTCAAACACTGCTGTTTACACCCCCTCAAGCAGGAATATTTGCACACCCTCAGATCCTATTTGCATGCCCTCAAACACTACTGTTTACACCCCTCAAACAGGAATAATTGCACACCCTCAGTTCTTATTTGCGCGCCCTCAAACACTGCTGTTTACACCATCTCAAACAGGAATTTTGCACACCCTCAGGTCTTATTTGCTTGCCGTCAAACAAGGCTGTTTACACCCCTAACACATGAATATTTTCACACCCTCAGATCCTATTTGCACGCCCTCAAACACTACTGATTACACCCCCTCAAACAGGAATATTTGCACACCCTCAGGTCCTATTTGCACGCCCTCAAACACTACTGTTTACACCCCCTCAAACAGGAATATTTGCACATCCTCAGGTCCTATTTGCACACCCTCAAACACTGCTGTTTACACCCCCTCAAACAGGAATATTTACACACCCTTCAGGTCCTATTTGCATGCCCTCAAACAAGGCTGTTTACACAACCTAACACATGAATATTTGCACACCCTCAGATCCTATTTGCACACCCTCGATCACTGCTGTTTACACCACCTCAAACAGGAATATTTGCACACCCTCAGGTCCTATTTGCACGCCCTCAAACACTACTGTTTACACCCCCTCAAACAGGAATATTTGCACACCATCAGGTCCTATTTGCACGACCTCAAACACTACTGTTTACACCCCCTCAAACAGGAATATTTGCACACCCTCAGGTCCTATTTGCACGACCTCAAACACTGCTGTTTACACCCCCCTCAAACAGGAATATTTGCACATCCTCCGGTCCTATTTGCACACCCTCAAACACTGCTGTTTACACCCCCTCAAACAGGAAGTTTTGCACACCCTCAGCTCCTATTTGCACGCCCTCAAACACTGCTATTTACACCCCCTCAAACATGAATATTTGCACACCCTCAGGTCCTATTTGCACGCCCTCAAACACTGCTGTTCACACCACCTCAAACGGGAATATTTGCACATCCTCAGGTCCTATTTGCACCCCCTCAAACACTGCTGTTTACACCCCCTCAAACAGGAATATTTGCACACCCTCAGGTCCTATTTGCGCGCCCTCAAACTCTGCTGTTTACACCCCCTCAAACAGGAAGTTTTGCACACCCTCAGGTCTTATTTGCACGCCCTCAAACAGAAATATTTACACACCCTTCAGGTCCTATTTGCACGCCCTCAAGCAATTTTATTTATTTATTTGCAGGTTTGTAACGCGCTCTAATCGACTCCCGGAGGATTTACACACCCTAACACGTACATATTTGCACACCCTCAGATCCTATTGGCACACCCTCAAACTCTGCTGTTTACACCCCCTCAAACAGGAATATTTGCACAACCTCAGCTCCTCTTTGCACGCCCTCAAACACTGTTGTTTACACCCCCCCTTAACAGGAATATTTGCACACCCTCACATCCTATTTGCCCACCCTCATACACTGCTGTTTACACCCTCTAACACATGAGTATTTGCACACCCTCAGATCCTATTTGCACACCCTCAACCACTGCTGTTTACACCCCCCTTAACAGGAATATTTACACACTCTTCAGGTCCTATTTGCGGCCCTCAAACAAGGCTGTTTACACCCCCTCAAACATGAATATTTGCACACCCTCAGATCCTATTTGCACACCCTCAAACACTGCTGTTTACACCCCCTCAAACAGGAATATTTACACACCCTTCAGGTCCTATTTGCACGCCCTCAAACACTGCTTTTTACACCCCTCTAAAACAGGAATATTTGCACATCCTCAGGTCCTATTTGCACACCCTCAAATACTGCTGTTTACACCCCCTCAAACAGGAATATTTGCACACCCTCAGGTCCTATTTGCATGCCCTCAAACACTGCTATTTACACCCCCTCAAACAGGAATATTTGCACATCCTCAGATCCTATTTGCACATGCTCAAACACTACTGTTTACACTGCCTCAAACAGGAATATTTTCACACCCTCACATACTATTTGCACGCCCTCAAACACTGCTGTTTACACCCCCTCAAACAGGAACATTTGCACACCCTCAGTTCCTATTTGCACACCCTCAAAACAAGGCTGTTTACACCCCCTAACACATGAATATTTGCGCACCCTCAGATCCTATTTGCATGCCCTCAAACACTGCTGTTTACATCCCCTCAAACAGGAATATTTGCACATCCTCAGATCCTATTTGCACGCCCCCAAACCCTGCTGTTTACACCCCCTCAAACAGGAATATTTACACACCATTCAGGTCCTATTTGCACACCCTCAAACAAGGCTGTTTACACACCCTAACACGTGAATATTTGCACACCTTGAGATCCTATTTACACACCCTCAAACACTGCTGTTTACACCCCCTCAAACAGGCATATGTGCACACCCTCAGGTCCTATTTTCACGCCCTCAAACACTACTGTTTACAACCCCTCAAACAGGAATATTTGCACACCCTCAGGTCATATTTGCACCCCCTAGCACATGAATATTTGCAAATCATCAGGTCCTATTTGCATGCCCTGAATCACTGCTGTTTACACCCCCTCAAACACGAATATGTGCACATCCTCAGGTCCTAATTGCACGCCCTCAAACACTGCTGTTTACATCCCTCTAAAACAGGAATATTTGCACATCCTCAGGTCCTATGTGCACGCCCTCAAATACTGCTGTTTACACCCCCCTCAAACAGGAATATTTGCACACCCTCAGGTCCTATTTGCATGCCCTCAAACACTGCTGTTTACACCCCCTCAAGCAGGAATATTTGCACACCCTCAGATCCTATTTGCATGCCCTCAAACACTACTGTTTACACCCCTCAAACAGGAATAATTGCACACCCTCAGTTCTTATTTGCGCGCCCTCAAACACTGCTGTTTACACCATCTCAAACAGGAATTTTGCACACCCTCAGGTCTTATTTGCTTGCCGTCAAACAAGGCTGTTTACACCCCTAACACATGAATATTTTCACACCCTCAGATCCTATTTGCACGCCCTCAAACACTACTGATTACACCCCCTCAAACAGGAATATTTGCACACCCTCAGGTCCTATTTGCACGCCCTCAAACACTACTGTTTACACCCCCTCAAACAGGAATATTTGCACATCCTCAGGTCCTATTTGCACACCCTCAAACACTGCTGTTTACACCCCCTCAAACAGGAATATTTACACACCCTTCAGGTCCTATTTGCATGCCCTCAAACAAGGCTGTTTACACAACCTAACACATGAATATTTGCACACCCTCAGATCCTATTTGCACACCCTCGATCACTGCTGTTTACACCACCTCAAACAGGAATATTTGCACACCCTCAGGTCCTATTTGCACGCCCTCAAACACTACTGTTTACACCCCCTCAAACAGGAATATTTGCACACCATCAGGTCCTATTTGCACGACCTCAAACACTACTGTTTACACCCCCTCAAACAGGAATATTTGCACACCCTCAGGTCCTATTTGCACGACCTCAAACACTGCTGTTTACACCCCCCTCAAACAGGAATATTTGCACATCCTCCGGTCCTATTTGCACACCCTCAAACACTGCTGTTTACACCCCCTCAAACAGGAAGTTTTGCACACCCTCAGCTCCTATTTGCACGCCCTCAAACACTGCTATTTACACCCCCTCAAACATGAATATTTGCACACCCTCAGGTCCTATTTGCACGCCCTCAAACACTGCTGTTCACACCACCTCAAACGGGAATATTTGCACATCCTCAGGTCCTATTTGCACCCCCTCAAACACTGCTGTTTACACCCCCTCAAACAGGAATATTTGCACACCCTCAGGTCCTATTTGCGCGCCCTCAAACTCTGCTGTTTACACCCCCTCAAACAGGAAGTTTTGCACACCCTCAGGTCTTATTTGCACGCCCTCAAACAGAAATATTTACACACCCTTCAGGTCCTATTTGCACGCCCTCAAGCAATTTTATTTATTTATTTGCAGGTTTGTAACGCGCTCTAATCGACTCCCGGAGGATTTACACACCCTAACACGTACATATTTGCACACCCTCAGATCCTATTGGCACACCCTCAAACTCTGCTGTTTACACCCCCTCAAACAGGAATATTTGCACAACCTCAGCTCCTCTTTGCACGCCCTCAAACACTGTTGTTTACACCCCCCCTTAACAGGAATATTTGCACACCCTCACATCCTATTTGCCCACCCTCATACACTGCTGTTTACACCCTCTAACACATGAGTATTTGCACACCCTCAGATCCTATTTGCACACCCTCAACCACTGCTGTTTACACCCCCCTTAACAGGAATATTTACACACTCTTCAGGTCCTATTTGCGGCCCTCAAACAAGGCTGTTTACACCCCCTCAAACATGAATATTTGCACACCCTCAGATCCTATTTGCACACCCTCAAACACTGCTGTTTACACCCCCTCAAACAGGAATATTTACACACCCTTCAGGTCCTATTTGCACGCCCTCAAACAAGGCTGTTTACACACCCTAACACATGAATATTTGCACACCCTCAGATCCTATTTGCACACCCTCAGATCCTATTTGCACACCCTAAAACACTGCTGTTTACACCCCCTAAAACATGAATATTTGCACACCCTCAGATCCTATTTGCACACCCTCAAACACTGCTGTTTACACCCCCCTCAAACAGGAATATATGCACATTCTCAGGTCCTATTTGCACACCCTCAAACACTGCTGTTTACGCCCCCTCAAACAGAAATATTTACACACCCTTCAGGTCCTATTTGCACGCCCTCAAGCAAGTCTGTTTACACACCCTAACACGTAAATATTTGCACACCCTCAGATCTTATTGGCGCACCCTCAAACACTGCTGTTTACACCCCCTAAAACATGAATATTTGCACACCCTCAGATCCTATCTGCACACCCTCAAACACTGCTGTTTACACACCCTAACACATGAATATTTGCACACCCTCAGATCCTATTTGCACGCCCTCAAACACTGCTGTTTACACACCCTAACACATGAATATTTGCACACCCTCAGATCCTATTTGCACACCCTCAAACACTGCTGTTTACAACCACCTTAACAGGAATATTTGCACATCCTCAGGTCATATTTGCTCATCCTCAAAGAAACACTGATAGTGACCCTTCAAACACTGGCATTCACAAACCATCGTGCGCCGTTCTTTCACACTCAGGCACCCACTGCTACGCCTTTGCACAATGCACACGTGCACACTTCGAGCTCTCAGTGAGACGGGCACAGATTTCGGACCCCTCTCTGGCACGCACAGCAGGGCCGCTTGTTAAGGAGTGAGAAAGTGGAGACGTTTGACATCTGGGAATGCTGCTGCGTGACTGCCACATACTCAGTTCTGTCTAGCGCCAAGAGGCGCTCAGCCCCGCGGTGGGCGCTGGTGGCACCCTCCTCGCACTGGCACTCGGGCACCCGCCTCGCACTGGCACTCAGGCACACTCCTGCACGGGTCACACTTACTCTGCAGTCCCTGCGGGGCTCCATGGGCCGGCTGCTGTCCTGCGGGCGCCCAGAAGCCCCTCGCCCTCCTCTCAGCGCCCCTGTGTCCTTGCCATGGTCGGGCCCCGGGCCCCAGCTCTCACCGTCCCTGCTCAGAGGGGCTCCTGCCCGGCAGAGACCCCCGTCCTGAAGGCAGCAGGATGTGGCTGAGTGCCCCGGGCAGCTGATGGGGCCGGAGACAGCCAGACAGAGCCAGCCCTGGTGGGACCCTGAGACTGGGAGGGAGGGGGCGGGGTGTGGGGGGGGGGCAGGATTACAGGAAGCCCCGGTCCGGCCAGCTCAGCCCACAGCTCCCAGTGACTGCTCCACTCCCATGGTCTGCACTGGGAGAGCATGACATCACACGGCTAATAATAGCCGAAGGGAGGGAGGGCTGTGACTGTACTGAGAGGAGAGAGGGGGGGAACAGCTGCAGCTGGGAACACAGGCCGGCCCCTCCCCGGCCCCCAAAACCATCAGACCAGGGCGGGGGGCTGAGGAGGTACGCGCCTGACCCCCGCCCCCCAAAACAATCACACCAGGGCGGGGGGCGGCTTTACTGGGGCCAGGGGGAGGGGACCCTTTATGACCACCCCTATAGCAGTGACAGGCACTGGAGGCTCAGAATTAACCCCCTGTAGCGTCAGCCTCCCCCCCCACCCCCCCACACTGACGCCCCTAAACAATCACATGAGGGTAGGGGAGCTTTACTGGGGGGAGGAGGGGGGCACCATCTATAGCGTGACAGATTCTAAAGATCTTGGAATCCCTCCACCCCCCCCCACCCCCGCACAAAATCAGTTCACCCGCCTCAGTGACACCCCCACAACAAGCACACTGTGTCAGGGAAGCAGGGTGTCTGCAGCAGAGGGAGGGAGACCACGGATGCCCCCACCACGTGCGCTGGACTACAGACCCCTTCTCCCCCCCACCCCACCCCTGATCCTCGCCCACCTCTTAAATTCGAAAACAATCACATTGGGGCAGGGGCAACACCACTACCCCCACCCTGCAGTGCCAGCCCCAGGACTGCCCCCACTCCTGTGTGCACCCCCTGTGAGGGTATCCGGTATCACTGAGGGGAGGGGGGGG
Source organism: Lissotriton helveticus (assembly GCF_964261635.1). Classification (NCBI taxonomy): domain Eukaryota; kingdom Metazoa; phylum Chordata; class Amphibia; order Caudata; family Salamandridae; genus Lissotriton; species Lissotriton helveticus. Next base: position 509,040,004 of record NC_136060.1, on the reverse strand, counting down.
GGCATTGCTAGGCTCGGCTCTAGTAGGATGAAGCCACGAGCCCTTGGTTCTGGCAGGATAAAGCCACGAGCCCTCGGTTCTGGCAGGATAAAGCCACAAGCCCTCGGTTCTGGTAGGATAAAGCCACAAGCCCTCAGGTTCTGGCAGGATAAAGCCACGAGCCCTCGGTTCTGGCAGGATAAAGCCACAAGCCCTCAGGTTCTGGCAGGATAAAGCCACGAGCCCTCGGTTCTGGTAGGATAAAGCCCCGAGCCCTCGGTTCAGGTAGGATAAAGCCACGAGCCCTCGGTTCTGGTAGGATAAAGCCCCGAGCCCACGGTTCTGGTAGGATAAAGCCACAAGCCCTTGGTTCTGGTCTGATAAAGCCACGAGCCCTCGGTTCTGGAAGGATAAAGCCACGAGCCCTCGGTTCTGGAAGGATAAAGCCACGAGCCCTCGGTTCTGGTAGGATAAAGCCACGAGCCCTCGGTTCTGGAAGGATAAAGCCACGAGCCCTCGGTTCTGGTAGGATAAAGCCAGGAGCCCTCAGGTTCTGGCAGGATAAAGCCACGAGCCCTCGGTTCTGGCAGGATAAAGCCACGAGCCCTTGGTTCTGGAAGGATAAAGCCACGAGCCCTCGGTTCTGGAAGGATAAAGCCATGAGCCCTTGGTTCTGGAAGGATAAAGCCCCGAGCCCTCGGTTCTGGTAGGATAAAGCCCCGAGCCCTCGGTTCAGGTAGGATAAAGCCCCGCGCCCTCAGGTTCAGGTAGGATAAAGCCACGAGCCCACGGTTCTGGTAGGATAAAGCCCCGAGCCCACGGTTCAGGTAGGATAAAGCCCCGCGCCCTTGGTTCTGGTAGGATAAAGCCCCGAGCCCTCGGTTCAGGTAGGATAAAGCCCCGCGCCCTCAGGTTCAGGTAGGATAAAGCCCCGCGCCCTCAGGTTCAGGTAGGATAAAGCCACGAGCCCACGGTTCTGGTAGGATAAAGCCCCGAGCCCTTGGTTCAGGTAGGATAAAGCCCCGAGCCCTCGGTTCTGGTAGGATAAAGCCCCGAGCCCTCGGTTCTAGCTGGATAAAGCCATGAGCCCTTGGTTCTGGTAGGATAAAGCCACGAGCCCACGGTTCTGGTAGGATAAAGCCCCGAGCCCTTGGTTCAGGTAGGATAAAGCCCCGAGCCCTCGGTTCTGGTAGGATAAAGCCCCGAGCCCTCGGTTCTAGCTGGATAAAGCCATGAGCCCTCGGTTCTGGAAGGATAAAGCCAGGAGCCCTCGGTTCTGGTAGGATAAAGCCATGAGCCCTCGGTTCTGGTAGGATAAAGCCCCGAGCCCTCGGTTCAGGTAGGATAAAGCCACGAGTCCTCGGTTCTGGTAGGATAAAGCCATGAGCCCTCGGTTCTGGCAGGATAAAGCCCCGAGCCCTCGGTTCAGGTAGGATAAAGCCCCGAGCCCTTGGTTCTAGCAGGATAAAGCCACGAGCCCTTGGTTCTGGTAGGATAAAGCCACAAGCCCTTGGTTCTGGCAGGATAAAGCCACGAGCCCTCGGTTCAGGTAGGATAAAGCCCCGAGCCCTTGGTTCTAGTAGGATAAAGCCACAAGCCCTCGGTTCTGGCAGGATAAAGCCCCGAGCCCTTGGTTCTAGTAGGATAAAGCCACAAGCCCTCGGTTCTGGCAGGATAAAGCCACGAGCCCTCGGTTCAGGTAGGATAAAGCCAGGAGCCCTCGGTTCTGGAAGGATAAAGCCACAAGCCCTTGGCTCTGGCAGGATAAAGCCACGAGCCCTTGGTTATGGTAGGATAAAGCCACGAGCCCTCGGTTCTGGAAGGATAAAGCCACAAGCCCTTGGCTCTGGCAGGATAAAGCCCTGAGCCCTCGGTTCTGGAAGGATAAAGCCACAAGCCCTTGGCTCTGGCAGGATAAAGCCACGAGCCCTCGGTTCAGGTAGGATAAAGCCAGGAGCCCTCGGTTCTGGAAGGATAAAGCCACAAGCCCTTGGTTCTGGCAGGATAAAGCCACGAGCCCTTGGTTCTGGTAGGATAAAGCCACGAGCCCTCGGTTCTGGTAGGATAAAGCCACGAGCCCTCGGTTCTGGAAGGATAAAGCCACAAGCCCTTGGCTCTGGCAGGATAAAGCCCTGAGCCCTCGGTTCTGGCAGGATAAAGCCACGAGCCCTTGGTCCTGGCAGGATAAAGCCACGAGCCCTTGGTTCTGGTAGGATAAAGCCACAAGCCCTTGGTTCTGGTCTGATAAAGCCCGAGCCCTTGGTTCTGGTAGGATAAAGCCACGAGCCCACGGTTCTGGTAGGATAAAGCCACAAGCCCTCGGTTCTGGTAGGATAAAGCCACGAGCCCTCGGTTCTGGTAGGATAAAGCCACGAGCCCTCGGTTCTGGTAGGATAAAGCCACGAGCCCTCGGTTCTGGAAGGATAAAGCCACGAGCCCTCGGTTCTGGAAGGATAAAGCCATGAGCCCTTGGTTCTGGCAGGATAAAGCCACGAGCCCTTGGTTCTGGCAGGATAAAGCCACGAGCCCTTGGTTCTGGCAGGATAAAGCCACGAGCCCTTGGTCCTGGCAGGATAAAGCCACGAGCCCTCGGTTCAGGTAGGATAAAGCCACAAGCCCTCGGTTCTGGTAGGATAAAGCCACAAGCCCTTGGTTCTGGTAGGATAAAGCCCCGAGCCCTCGGTTCAGGTAGGATAAAGCCATGAGCCCTTGCTTCAGGTAGGATAAAGCCACAAGCCCTTTGTTCTGGCAGGATAAAGCCATGAGCCCTCGGTTCTGGTAGGATAAAGCCACGAGCCCTCGGTTCTGGAAGGATAAAGCCACGAGCCCTTGGTTCTGGTAGGATAAAGCCACGAGCCCTTGGTTCTGGTAGGATAAAGCCACGAGCCCTCGGTTCTGGAAGGATAAAGCCATGAGCCCTCGGTTCTGGTAGGATAAAGCCAGGAGCCCTCGGTTCTGGAAGGATAAAGCCATGAGCCCTCGGTTCTGGTAGGATAAAGCCACGAGCCCTCGGTTCTAGTAGGATAAAGCCACGAGCCCTTGGTTCTGGCAGGATAAAGCCACGAGCCCTTGGTTCTGGAAGGATAAAGACATGAGCCCTCGGTTCTGGTAGGATAAAGCCACGAGCCCTCGGTTCTGGAAGGATAAAGCCATGAGCCCTCGGTTCTGGTAGGATAAAGCCACGAGCCCTCGGTTCTAGTAGGATAAAGCCCCGAGCCCTTGGTTCTGGCAGGATAAAGCCACGAGCCCTTGGTTCTGGAAGGATAAAGCCATGAGCCCTCGGTTCTGGTAGGATAAAGCCCCGAGCCCACGGTTCTGGTAGGATAAAGCCACAAGCCCTCGGTTCTGGTAGGATAAAGCCACGAGCCCTCGTTTCTAGTAGGATAAAGCCACGAGCCCTTGGTCCTGGCAGGATAAAGCCACGAGCCCTCGGTTCTGGTAGGATAAAGCCACGAGCCCTTGGTCCTGGCAGGATAAAGCCACGAGCCCTCGGTTCAGGTAGGATAAAGCCATGAGCCCTTGGTTCAGGTAGGATAAAGCCACAAGCCCTTGGTTCTGGCAGGATAAAGCCACAAGCCCTCGGTTCAGGTAGGATAAAGCCCGAGCCCTCGGTTCTGGTAGGATAAAGCCATGAGCCCTCGGTTCTGGTAGGATAAAGCCATGAGCCCTCGGTTCTGGTAGGATAAAGCCTTGAGCCCACTGTTCTGGCAGGATAAAGCCACTAGCCCTCGGTTCAGGTAGGATAAAGCCCCTAGCCCTCGGTTCAGGTAGGATAAAGCCCGAGCCCTCGGTTCTGGTAGGATAAAGCCATGAGCCCTCGGTTCTGGTAGGATAAAGCCATGAGCCCTCGGTTCTGGTAGGATAAAGCCTTGAGCCCACTGTTCTGGCAGGATAAAGCCACTAGCCCTCGGTTCAGGTAGGATAAAGCCCCAAGCCCTCGGGTCTGGTAGGATAAAGCCACGAGCCCTTGGTTCAGGTAGGATAAAGCCCCGAGCCCTCGGTTCAGGTAGGATAAACCGGAGCCCTCGGTTCAGGTAGGATAAAGCCCAGAGCCCTCGGTTCTGGTAGGATAAAGCCAGGAGCCCTCGGTTCTGGTAGGATAAAGCCACGAGCCCTTGTTTCTGGTAGGATAAAGCCACGAGCCCTCGGTTCTGGTAGGATAAAGCCACGAGCGCTCGGTTTTGGCAGGATAAAGCCATGAGCCCACAGTTCTGGCCGGATAAAGCCACAAGCCCTCGGTTCTGGTAGGATAAAGCCACGAGCCCTCAGGTTCTGGCAGGATAAAGCCACGAGCCCTCGGTTCAGGTAGGATAAAGCTCGAGCCCTGGGTTCAGGTAGGATAAAGCCACGAGCCCACGGTTCTGACAGGATAAAGTCATGGGCCCTGGGTTCTGGTAGGATAAAGCCACGAGCCCTTGGTTCTGGTAGGATAAAGCCCCGAGCCCTTGGTTCTGGTAGGATAAAGCCACGAGCCCTTGGTTCTGGTAGGATAAAGCCCCGAGCCCTCGGTTCAGGTAGGATAAAGCCACGAGCCCTCGGTTCTGGAAGGATAAAGCCATGAGCCCTCGGTTCTAGCAGGATAAAGCCACGAGCCCTTGGTTCTGGTAGGATAAAGCCACAAGCCCTTAGTCCTGGCAGGATAAAGCCACGAGCCCTCGGTTCAGGTAGGATAAAGCCCAGAGCCCACGGTTCTGGCAGGATAAAGCCACGAGCCCTTGGTTCTGGTAGGATAAAGCTGTGAGGCATTGGTTCTAGTAGGTTAAAGCCCAGAGCCCTCAGTTCTGGTAGGATAAAGCCACGAGCCCTCGGTTCTGGTAGGATAAAGCCACGAGCCCTCGTTTCTAGTAGGATAAAGCCATGAGCCCTTGGTCCTGGCAGGATAAAGCCACGAGCCCTCGGTTCTGGTAGGATAAAGCCACGAGCCCTTGGTCCTGGCAGGATAAAGCCACGAGCCCTCGGTTCTGGTAGGATAAAGCCATGAGCCCACGGTTCTGGCAGGATAAAGCCATGAGCCCTCGGTTCACGTAGAATAAAGCCAGGAGCCCTCGGTTCTGGCAGGATAAAGCCACAAGCCCTCGGTTCAGGTAGGATAAAGCCCGAGCCCTCGGTTCTGGTAGGATAAAGCCATGAGCCCTCGGTTCTGGTAGGATAAAGCCATGAGCCCTCGGTTCTGGTAGGATAAAGCCACGAGCCCTTGGTTCTGGCAGGATAAAGCCTTGAGCCCACTGTTCTGGCAGGATAAAGACACTAGCCCTCAGTTCAGGTAGGATAAAGCCCCAAGCCCTCGGGTCGGGTAGGATAAAGCCACGAGCCCTTGGTTCAGGTAGGATAAAGCCCCGAGCCCTCGGTTCAGGTAGGATAAAGCCCCGAGCCCACGGTTCTGGCAGGATAAAGCCACAAGCCCTTGGTTCTGGCAGGATAAACCCGAGCCCTCGGTTCAGGTAGGATAAAGCCCAGAGCCCTCGGTTCTGGTAGGATAAAGCCACGAGCCCTCGGTTCTGGTAGGATAAAGCGACGAGCGCTCGGTTCTGGCAGGATAAAGCCACGAGCCCTCGGTTCTGGCAGGATAAAGCCACAAGCCCTCAGGTTCTGGCAGGATAAAGCCACGAGCCCTTGGTTCAGGTAGGATAAAGCCCGAGCCCTCGGTTCTGGTAGGAAAAAGCCACAAGCCCTTGGTTCTGGCAGGATAAAGCCATGAGCCCACAGTTCTGGCCGGATAAAGCCACAAGCCCTCGGTTCTGGTAGGATAAAGCCACGAGCCCTCAGGTTCTGGCAGGATAAAGCCACGAGCCCTCGGTTCAGGTAGGATAAAGCTCGAGCCCTCGGTTCAGGTAGGATAAAGCCACAAGCCCACGGTTCTGACAGGATAAAGTCATGGGCCCTGGGTTCTGGCAGGATAAAGCCACAAGCCCTCGGTTCTCATAGGATAAAGCCCCGAGCCCTTGGTTCTGGTAGGATAAAGCCATGAGCCCACAGTTCTGGCCGGATAAAGCCATGAGCCCTTGGTTCTGGTAGGATAAAGCCACGAGCCCTTGGTTCTGGTAGGATAAAGCCCCGAGCCCTTGGTTCTGGTAGGATAAACCCACAAGCCCTTGGTTCTGGCAGGATAAAGCCACAAGCCCTTGGTTCTGGTAGGATAAAGCCACGAGCCCTTGGTTCTGGTAGGATAAAGCCATGAGCCCACAGTTCTGGCCGGATAAAGCCACAAGCCCTTGGTTCTGGCCGGATAAAGCCACGAGCCCACGGTTCTGGTAGGATAAAGCAACGAGCCCTCGGTTCAGGTAGGATAAAGCCCTGAGCCCTCAGGTTCTGGCAGGATAAAGCCCGACCCCTCGGTTCAGGTAGGATAAAGCCACGAGCCCACGGTTCTGGCAGGATAAAGCCACGAGCCCACGGTTCTGGTAGGATAAAGCCCCGAGCCCTTGGTTCTGGTAGGATAAAGCCATGAGCCCTTGGTTCTGGTAGGATAAAGCCACGAGCCCTTGGTTCTGGTAGGATAAAGCCATGAGCTCTTGGTTCTGGTAGGATAAAGCCCCGAGCCCTTGGTTCTGGTAGGATAAAGCCCCGAGCCCTTCGTTCTGATAGGATAAAGCCATGAGCCCTTGGTTCTGGTAGGATAAAGCCCCGAGCCCTTGGTTCTGGTAGGATAAAGCCCCGAGCCCTTCGTTCTGATAGGATAAAGCCACGAGCCCTTGGTTCTGGTAGGATAAAGCCATGAGCTCTTGGTTCTGGTAGGATAAAGCCACGAGCCCACGGTTCTGGTAGGATAAAGCCACGAGCCCACGGTTCTGGTAGGATAAAGCCACGAGCCCTTGGTTCTGGTAGGATAAAGCCCCGAGCCCTTGGTTCTGGTAGGATAAAGCCATGAGCCCTCGGTTCTGGTAGGATAAAGCCATGAGCCCTTGGTTCTGGTAGGATAAAGCCACGAGCCCTCGGTTCAGGTAGGATAAAGCGACGAGCCCTCGGTTCTGGTAGGATAAAGCCATGAGCCCTCGATCCTGGTAGGATAAAGCCACGAGCCCTCAGTTTCTGGCAGGATAAAGCCCGAGCCCTCGGTTCAGGTAGGATAAAGCCCGAGCCCTCGGTTCAGGTAGGATAAAGCCACGAGCCCTCAGGTTCTGGCAGGATAAAGTCATGGGCCCTCGGTTCTGGCAGGATAAAGCCACAAGCCCTCGGTTCTCGTAGGATAAAGCCACGAGCCCTGGGTTCTGGTCAGATAAGGCCACGAGCCCTTGGTTCTGGTCAGATAAGGCCACGAGCCCTTGGTTCTAGTCCGAGCAACCCAAAAGCCCATGGTCCTGGCAGGATAAAGTCTTGAGCCCACGGTTCTGGTAGGATAAAGCCAGGAGCTCCAGGTTCTGGTAGAATAAAGAAACGAGTCCTCGGTTCTGGTGGGATAAAGTAACGAGTCCTCGGTTCTGGTAGGATAAAGCCACGAGCCCTCGGTCCTGGTAGGATAAAGCCACGAGCCCTTGGTTCTGGTAGGATAAAGCCACGAGCCCTTGGTTCTGGTAGGATAAAGCCATGAGCTCTTGGTTCTGGTAGGATAAAGCCACGAGCCCTTGGTTCTGGTAGGATAAAGCCACGAGCCCACGGTGCTGGTAGGATAAAGCCACGAGCCCTTGGTTCTGGTAGGATAAAGCCCCGAGCCCTTGGTTCTGGTAGGATAAAGCCATGAGCCCTCGGTTCTGGTAGGATAAAGCCATGAGCCCTTGGTTCTGGTAGGATAAAGCCACGAGCCCTCGGTTCAGGTAGGATAAAGCCACGAGCCCTCGGTTCTGGTAGGATAAAGCCATGAGCCCTCGGTCCTGGTAGGATAAAGCCACGAGCCCTCAGTTTCTGGCAGGATAAAGCCCGAGCCTTTGGTTCTGGTAGGATAAAGCTGTGAGGCATTGGTTCTAGTAGGTTAAAGCCCAGAGCCCTCAGTTCTGGTAGGATAAAGCCACGAGCCCTCGGTTCTGGTAGGATAAAGCCACGAGCCCTCGTTTCTAGTAGGATAAAGCCATGAGCCCTTGGTCCTGGCAGGATAAAGCCACGAGCCCTCGGTTCTGGTAGGATAAAGCCACGAGCCCTTGGTCCTGGCAGGATAAAGCCACGAGCCCTCGGTTCTGGTAGGATAAAGCCATGAGCCCACGGTTCTGGCAGGATAAAGCCATGAGCCCTCGGTTCAGGTAGAATAAAGCCAGGAGCCCTCGGTTCTGGCAGGATAAAGCCACAAGCCCTCGGTTCAGGTAGGATAAAGCCCGAGCCCTCGGTTCTGGTAGGATAAAGCCATGAGCCCTCGGTTCTGGTAGGATAAAGCCATGAGCCCTCGGTTCTGGTAGGATAAAGCCACGAGCCCTTGGTTCTGGCAGGATAAAGCCTTGAGCCCACTGTTCTGGCAGGATAAAGACACTAGCCCTCAGTTCAGGTAGGATAAAGCCCCAAGCCCTCGGGTCGGGTAGGATAAAGCCACGAGCCCTTGGTTCAGGTAGGATAAAGCCCCGAGCCCTCGGTTCAGGTAGGATAAAGCCCCGAGCCCACGGTTCTGGCAGGATAAAGCCACAAGCCCTTGGTTCTGGCAGGATAAACCCGAGCCCTCGGTTCAGGTAGGATAAAGCCCAGAGCCCTCGGTTCTGGTAGGATAAAGCCACGAGCCCTCGGTTCTGGTAGGATAAAGCGACGAGCGCTCGGTTCTGGCAGGATAAAGCCACGAGCCCTTGGTTCAGGTAGGATAAAGCCCGAGCCCTCGGTTCTGGTAGGAAAAAGCCACAAGCCCTTGGTTCTGGCAGGATAAAGCCATGAGCCCACAGTTCTGGCCGGATAAAGCCACAAGCCCTCGGTTCTGGTAGGATAAAGCCACGAGCCCTCAGGTTCTGGCAGGATAAAGCCACGAGCCCTCGGTTCAGGTAGGATAAAGCTCGAGCCCTCGGTTCAGGTAGGATAAAGCCACAAGCCCACGGTTCTGACAGGATAAAGTCATGGGCCCTGGGTTCTGGCAGGATAAAGCCACAAGCCCTCGGTTCTCATAGGATAAAGCCCCGAGCCCTTGGTTCTGGTAGGATAAAGCCATGAGCCCACAGTTCTGGCCGGATAAAGCCATGAGCCCTTGGTTCTGGTAGGATAAAGCCACGAGCCCTTGGTTCTGGTAGGATAAAGCCCCGAGCCCTTGGTTCTGGTAGGATAAACCCACAAGCCCTTGGTTCTGGCAGGATAAAGCCACAAGCCCTTGGTTCTGGTAGGATAAAGCCACGAGCCCTTGGTTCTGGTAGGATAAAGCCATGAGCCCACAGTTCTGGCCGGATAAAGCCACAAGCCCTTGGTTCTGGCCGGATAAAGCCACGAGCCCGCGGTTCTGGTAGGATAAAGCAACGAGCCCTCGGTTCAGGTAGGATAAAGCCCTGAGCCCTCAGGTTCTGGCAGGATAAAGCCCGACCCCTCGGTTCAGGTAGGATAAAGCCACGAGCCCACGGTTCTGGCAGGATAAAGCCACGAGCCCACGGTTCTGGTAGGATAAAGCCCCGAGCCCTTGGTTCTGGTAGGATAAAGCCATGAGCCCTTGGTTCTGGTAGGATAAAGCCACGAGCCCTTGGTTCTGGTAGGATAAAGCCATGAGCTCTTGGTTCTGGTAGGATAAAGCCCCGAGCCCTTGGTTCTGGTAGGATAAAGCCCCGAGCCCTTCGTTCTGATAGGATAAAGCCATGAGCCCTTGGTTCTGGTAGGATAAAGCCCCGAGCCCTTGGTTCTGGTAGGATAAAGCCCCGAGCCCTTCGTTCTGATAGGATAAAGCCACGAGCCCTTGGTTCTGGTAGGATAAAGCCATGAGCTCTTGGTTCTGGTAGGATAAAGCCACGAGCCCTTGGTTCTGGAAGGATAAAGCCACGAGCCCTCGGTTCTGGTAGGATAAAGCCACGAGCCCTTGGTTCTGGTAGGATAAAGCCACGAGCCCTTGGTTCTGGTAGGATAAAGCCACGAGCCCTTGGTTCTGGTAGGATAAAGCCATGAGCTCTTGGTTCTGGTAGGATAAAGCCACGAGCCCTTGGTTCTGGTAGGATAAAGCCACGAGCCCACGGTGCTGGTAGGATAAAGCCACAAGCCCACGGTTCTGGCAGGATAAAGCCACGAGCCCACGGTTCTGGTAGGATAAAGCCACGAGCCCTTGGTTCTGGTAGGATAAAGCCCCGAGCCCTTGGTTCTGGTAGGATAAAGCCATGAGCCCTCGGTTCTGGTAGGATAAAGCCATGAGCCCTTGGTTCTGGTAGGATAAAGCCACGAGCCCTCGGTTCAGGTAGGATAAAGCGACGAGCCCTCGGTTCTGGTAGGATAAAGCCATGAGCCCTCGATCCTGGTAGGATAAAGCCACGAGCCCTCAGTTTCTGGCAGGATAAAGCCCGAGCCCTCGGTTCAGGTAGGATAAAGCCCGAGCCCTCGGTTCAGGTAGGATAAAGCCACGAGCCCTCAGGTTCTGGCAGGATAAAGTCATGGGCCCTCGGTTCTGGCAGGATAAAGCCACAAGCCCTCGGTTCTCGTAGGATAAAGCCACGAGCCCTGGGTTCTGGTCAGATAAGGCCACGAGCCCTTGGTTCTGGTCAGATAAGGCCACGAGCCCTTGGTTCTAGTCCGAGCAACCCAAAAGCCCATGGTCCTGGCAGGATAAAGTCTTGAGCCCACGGTTCTGGTAGGATAAAGCCAGGAGCTCCAGGTTCTGGTAGAATAAAGAAACGAGTCCTCGGTTCTGGTGGGATAAAGTAACGAGTCCTCGGTTCTGGTAGGATAAAGCCACGAGCCCTCGGTCCTGGTAGGATAAAGCCACGAGCCCTTGGTTCTGGTAGGATAAAGCCACGAGCCCTTGGTTCTGGTAGGATAAAGCCATGAGCTCTTGGTTCTGGTAGGATAAAGCCACGAGCCCTTGGTTCTGGTAGGATAAAGCCACGAGCCCACGGTGCTGGTAGGATAAAGCCACGAGCCCTTGGTTCTGGTAGGATAAAGCCCCGAGCCCTTGGTTCTGGTAGGATAAAGCCATGAGCCCTCGGTTCTGGTAGGATAAAGCCATGAGCCCTTGGTTCTGGTAGGATAAAGCCACGAGCCCTCGGTTCAGGTAGGATAAAGCCACGAGCCCTCGGTTCTGGTAGGATAAAGCCATGAGCCCTCGGTCCTGGTAGGATAAAGCCACGAGCCCTCAGTTTCTGGCAGGATAAAGCCCGAGCCTTCGGTTCAGGTAGGATAAAGCCCGAGCCCTCGGTTCAGGTAGGATAAAGCCACGAGCCCTCAGGTTCTGGCAGGATAAAGTCATGGGCCCTCGGTTCTGGCAGGATAAAGCCACAAGCCCTCGGTTCTCGTAGGATAAAGCCACGAGCCCTGGGTTCTGGTCAGATAAGGCCACGAGCCCTTGGTTCTGGTCAGATAAGGCCACGAGCCCTTGGTTCTAGACCGAGCAACCCAAAAGCCCATGGTCCTGGCAGGATAAAGTCTTGAGCCCACGGTTCTGGTAGGATAAAGCCAGGAGCTCCAGGTTCTGGTAGAATAAAGAAACGAGTCCTCGGTTCTGGTGGGATAAAGTAACGAGTCCTCGGTTCTGGTAGGATAAAGCCACGAGCCCTCGGTCCTGGTAGGATAAAGCCATGAGCCCACAGTTCTGGCCGGATAAAGCCACAAGCCCTCGGTTCTGGTAGGATAAAGCCACGAGCCCTCGGTTCTGGCAGGATAAAGCCACGAGCCCTCGGTTCTGGCAGGATAAAGCCCGAGCCCTCGGTTCAGGTAGGATAAAGCCACGAGCGCACAGTTCTGGTAGGATAAAGCCACGAGCCCTTGGTTCTGGTCTGATAAAGCCACAAGCCCTCGGTTCTGGTAGGATAAAGCCATGAGCCCTCCGTCCTGGTAGGATAAAGACATGAGCCCTCGGTTCTGGTAGGAAAAAACCACAAGTCCTTGGTTCTGGCAGGATAAAGCCATGAGCCCACAGTTCTGGCCGGATAAAGCCACAAGCCCTCGGTTCTGGTAGGATAAAGCCACGAGCCCTCAGGTTCTGGCAGGATAAAGCCACGAGCCCTTGGTTCAGGTAGGATAAAGCCCGAGCCCTCGGTTCAGGTAGGATAAAGCCACGAGCCCACGGTTCTGACAGGATAAAGTCATGAACCCTCGGTTCTGGCAGGATAAAGCCACAAGCCCTCGGTTCTCGTAGGATAAAGCCACGAGCCCTTGGTTCTGGTAGGATAAAGCCCCGAGCCCTTGGTTCTGGTAGGATAAAGCCATGAGCCCTTGCTTCTGGTAGGATAAAACCACGAGCCCTTGGTTCTGGTAGGATAAAGCCCCGAGCCCTTGGTTCTGGTAGGATAAAGCCATGAGCCCTTGCTTCTGGTAGGATAAAGCCACGAGCCCTTGGTTCTGGTAGGATAAAGCCACAAGCCATTGGTTCTGGCAGGATAAAGCCATGAGCCCACAGTTCTTGACGGATAAAGCCACAAGCCCTCGGTTCTGGTAGGATAAAGCAACGAGCCCTCGGTTCAGGTAGGATAAAGCCCTGAGCCCTCAGGTTCTGGCACGATAAAGCCCGAGCCCTCGGTTCAGGTAGGATAAAGCCACGAGCCCACGGTTCTGGCAGGATAAAGCCACGAGCCCACGGTGCTGGTAGGATAAAGCCACGAGCCCTTGGTTCTGGTAGGATAAAGCCCCGAGCCCTTGGTTCTGGTAGGATAAAGCCATGAGCCCTTGGTTCTGGTAGGATAAAGCCCCGAGCCTTTGGTTCTGGTAGGATAAAGCCACGAGCCCTTGGTTCTGGCAGGATAAAGTCATGAGCCCACAGTTCTGGCCGCCTAAAGCCACAAGCCCTCGGTTCTGGTAGGATAAAGCAACGAGCCCTGGGTTCAGGTAGGATAAAGCCCCGAGCCCACGGTTCTGGCAGGATAAAGCCACGAGCCCTCGGTTCAGGTAGAATAAAGCCAGGAGCCCTCTGTTCTGGCAGGATAAAGCCACAAGCCCTCGGTTCAGGTAGGATAAAACCCCGAGCCCTCGGTTCTGGTAGGATAAAGCCATGAGCCCTCGGTTCTGGTAGGATAAAGCCACGAGCCCTTGGTTCTGACAGGATAAAGCCACGAGCCCTCGGTTCAGTTACGATAAAGCCTTGAGCCCACTGTTATGGCAGGATAAAGCCACTAGCCCTCGGTTCAGGTAGGATAAAGCCCCAAGCCCTCGGGTCTGGTAGGATAAAGCCACGAGCCCTTGGTTCAGGTAGGATAAAGCCCCGAGCCCTCGGTTCAGGTAGGATAAAGCCCGAGCCCTCGGTTCAGGTAGGATAAAGCCCCGAGCCCTCGGTTCTGGTAGGATAAAGCCACGAGCCCACGGTTCTGGTAGGATAAAGCCATGAGCCCACGGTTCTGGTAGGATAAAGCCACAAGCCCTCGGTTCTGGCAGGATAAAGCCACGAGCCCTCGGTTCTGGCAGGATAAAGCCACGAGCCCTCAGGTTCTGGCAGGATAAAGCCACGAGCCCACGGTGCTGGTAGGATAAAGCCACGAGCCCTTGGTTCTGGTAGGATAAAGCCCCGAGCCCTTGGTTCTGGTAGGATAAAGCCCCGAGCCCTTGGTTCTGGTAGGATAAAGCCATGAGCCCTTGGTTCTGGTAGGATAAAGCCACGAGCCCTTGGTTCTGGTAGGATAAAGCCCCGAGCCTTTGGTTCTGGTAGGATAAAGCCACGAGCCCTTGGTTCTGGCAGGATAAAGCCATGAGCCCACAGTTCTGGCCGGATAAAGCCACAAGCCCTCGGTTCTGGTAGGATAAAGCAACGAGCCCTCGGTTCAGGTAGGATAAAGCCCCGAGCCCACGGTTCTGGCAGGATAAAGCCACGAGCCCTCGGTTCAGGTAGAATAAAGCCAGGAGCCCTCGGTTCTGGCAGGATAAAGCCACAAGCCCTCGGTTCAGGTAGGATAAAGCCCCGAGCCCTCGGTTCTGGTAGGATAAAACCATGAGCCCTCGGTTCTGGTAGGATAAAGCCACGAGCCCTTGGTTCTGACAGGATAAAGCCACGAGCCCTTGGTTCAGTTACGATAAAGCCTTGAGCCCACTGTTATGGCAGGATAAAGCCACTAGCCCTCGGTTCAGGTAGGATAAAGCCCCAAGCCCTCGGGTCTGGTAGGATAAAGCCACGAGCCCTTGGTTCAGGTAGGATAAAGCCCCGAGCCCTCGGTTCAGGTAGGATAAAGCCCGAGCCCTCGGTTCAGGTAGGATAAAGCCCCGAGCCCTCGGTTCTGGTAGGATAAAGCCACGAGCCCACGGTTCTGGTAGGATAAAGCCATGAGCCCACGGTTCTGGTAGGATAAAGCCACAAGCCCTCGGTTCTGGCAGGATAAAGCCACGAGCCCTCGGTTCTGGCAGGATAAAGCCACGAGCCCTCAGGTTCTGGCAGGATAAAGCCACGAGCCCTCTGTTCAGGTAGGATAAAGCCCGAGCCCTTGGTTCTGGCAGGATAAAGCCATGAGCCCACAGTTCTGGCCGGATAAAGCCACGAGCCCTTGGTTCTGGCAGGATAAAGCCATGAGCCCACAGTTCTGGCCGGATAAAGCCACAAGCCCTCGGTTCTGGTAGGATAAAGCAACGAGCCCTCGGTTCAGGTAGGATAAAGCCCCGAGCCCACGGTTCTGGCAGGATAAAGCCACGAGCCCTCGGTTCAGGTAGAATAAAGCCAGGAGCCCTCGGTTCTGGCAGGATAAAGCCACAAGCCCTCGGTTCAGGTAGGATAAAGCCCCGAGCCCTCGGTTCTGGTAGGATAAAGCCATGAGCCCTCGGTTCTGGTAGGATAAAGCCACGAGCCCTTGGTTCTGACAGGATAAAGCCACGAGCCCTCGGTTCAGTTACGATAAAGCCTTGAGCCCACTGTTATGGCAGGATAAAGCCACGAGCCCTTGGTTCAGGTAGGATAAAGCCCCGAGCCCTCGGTTCAGGTAGGATAAAGCCCGAGCCCTCGGTTCAGGTAGGATAAAGCCCCGAGCCCTCGGTTCTGGTAGGATAAAGCCACGAGCCCACGGTTCTGGTAGGATAAAGCCATGAGCCCACGGTTCTGGTAGGATAAAGCCACAAGCCCTCGGTTCTGGCAGGATAAAGCCACGAGCCCTCGGTTCTGGCAGGATAAAGCCCGAGCCCTCGGTTCAGGTAGGATAAAGCCCCGAGCCCTCGGTTCTGGTAGGATAAAGCCACGAGCCCACGGTTCTGGTAGGATAAAGCCATGAGCCCACGGTTCTGGTAGGATAAAGCCACAAGCCCTCGGTTCTGGCAGGATAAAGCCACGAGCCCTCGGTTCTGGCAGGATAAAGCCACGAGCCCTCAGGTTCTGGCAGGATAAAGCCACGAGCCCACGGTGCTGGTAGGATAAAGCCACGAGCCCTTGGTTCTGGTAGGATAAAGCCCCGAGCCCTTGGTTCTGGTAGGATAAAGCCCCGAGCCCTTGGTTCTGGTAGGATAAAGCCATGAGCCCTTGGTTCTGGTAGGATAAAGCCACGAGCCCTTGGTTCTGGTAGGATAAAGCCCCGAGCCTTTGGTTCTGGTAGGATAAATCCACGAGCCCTTGGTTCTGGCAGGATAAAGCCATGAGCCCACAGTTCTGGCCGGATAAAGCCACAAGCCCTCGGTTCTGGTAGGATAAAGCAACGAGCCCTCGGTTCAGGTAGGATAAAGCCCCGAGCCCACGGTTCTGGCAGGATAAAGCCACGAGCCCTCGGTTCAGGTAGAATAAAGCCAGGAGCCCTCGGTTCTGGCAGGATAAAGCCACAAGCCCTCGGTTCAGGTAGGATAAAGCCCCGAGCCCTCGGTTCTGGTAGGATAAAGCCATGAGCCCTCGGTTCTGGTAGGATAAAGCCACGAGCCCTTGGTTCTGACAGGATAAAGCCACGAGCCCTCGGTTCAGTTACGATAAAGCCTTGAGCCCACTGTTATGGCAGGATAAAGCCACTAGCCCTCGGTTCAGGTAGGATAAAGCCCCAAGCCCTCGGGTCTGGTAGGATAAAGCCACGAGCCCTTGGTTCAGGTAGGATAAAGCCCCGAGCCCTCGGTTCAGGTAGGATAAAGCCCGAGCCCTCGGTTCAGGTAGGATAAAGCCCCGAGCCCTCGGTTTTGGTAGGATAAAGCCACGAGCCCACGGTTCTGGTAGGATAAAGCCATGAGCCCACGGTTCTGGTAGGATAAAGCCACAAGCCCTCGGTTCTGGCAGGATAAAGCCACGAGCCCTCGGTTCTGGCAGGATAAAGCCACGAGCCCTCAGGTTCTGGCAGGATAAAGCCACGAGCCCTCGGTTCAGGTAGGATAAAGCCCGAGCCCTCGGTTCAGGTAGGATAAAGCCATGAGCGCACAGTTCTGGTAGGATAAAGCCACGAGCCCTTGGTTCTGGTCTGATAAAGCCACGAGCCCTAGGTTCTGGTAGGATAAAGCCATGAGCCCTCGGTCCTGGTAGGATAAAGCCATGAGCCCTCGGTTCTGGTAGGAAAAAGCCACAAGCCCTTGGTTCTGGCAGGATAAAGGAATGAGCCCACAGTTCTGGCCGGATAAAGCCACAAGCCCTCGGTTCTGGTAGGATAAAGCCACGAGCCCTCAGGTTCTGGCAGGATAAAGCCACGAGCCCTCGGTTCAGGTAGGATAAAGCCCGAGCCCTCGGTTCAGGTAGGATAAAGCCACGAGCCCACGGTTCTGACAGGATAAAGCCACGAGCCCTCGGTTCAGTTACGATAAAGCCTTGAGCCCACTGTTATGGCAGGATAAAGCCACTAGCCCTCGGTTCAGGTAGGATAAAGCCCCAAGCCCTCGGGTCTGGTAGGATAAAGCCACGAGCCCTTGGTTCAGGTAGGATAAAGCCCCGAGCCCTCGGTTCAGGTAGGATAAAGCCCGAGCCCTCGGTTCAGGTAGGATAAAGCCCCGAGCCCTCGGTTCTGGTAGGATAAAGCCACGAGCCCACGGTTCTGGTAGGATAAAGCCATGAGCCCACGGTTCTGGTAGGATAAAGCCACAAGCCCTCGGTTCTGGCAGGATAAAGCCACGAGCCCTCGGTTCTGGCAGGATAAAGCCACGAGCCCTCAGGTTCTGGCAGGATAAAGCCACGAGCCCTCGGTTCAGGTAGGATAAAGCCCGAGCCCTCGGTTCAGGTAGGATAAAGCCATGAGCGCACAGTTCTGGTAGGATAAAGCCACGAGCCCTTGGTTCTGGTCTGATAAAGCCACGAGCCCTAGGTTCTGGTAGGATAAAGCCATGAGCCCTCGGTCCTGGTAGGATAAAGCCATGAGCCCTCGGTTCTGGTAGGAAAAAGCCACAAGCCCTTGGTTCTGGCAGGATAAAGGAATGAGCCCACAGTTCTGGCCGGATAAAGCCACAAGCCCTCGGTTCTGGTAGGATAAAGCCACGAGCCCTCAGGTTCTGGCAGGATAAAGCCACGAGCCCTCGGTTCAGGTAGGATAAAGCCCGAGCCCTCGGTTCAGGTAGGATAAAGCCACGAGCCCACGGTTCTGACAGGATAAAGTCATGGGCCCTCGGTTCTGGCAGGATAAAGCCACAAACCCTCGGTTCTCGTAGGATAAAGCCACGAGCCCTTGGTTCTGGTAGGATAAAGCCCCGAGCCCTTGGTTCTGGTAGGATAAAGCCACAAGCCCTTGGTTCTGGCAGGATAAAGCCACAAGCCCTTGGTTCTGGTAGGATAAAGCCCTGAGCCCTTGGTTCTGGTAGGATAAAGCCACGAGCCCTTGGTTCTGGTAGGATAAAGCCCCGAGCCCTTGGTTCTGGTAGGATAAAGCCACAAGCCCTTGGTTCTGGCCGGATAAAGCCATGAGCCCGCGGTTCTGGTAGGATAAAGCAACGAGCCCTCGGTTCAGGTAGGATAAAGCCACGAGCCCTTGGTTCTGGTAGGATAAAGCCCTGAGCCCTCAGGTTCTGGCAGGATAAAGCCCGAGCCCTCGGTTCAGGTAGGATAAAGCCACTAGCCCACGGTTCTGGCAGGATAAAGCCACGAGCCCACGGTTCTGGTAGGATAAAGCCACGAGCCCTTGGTTCTGGTAGGATAAAGCCACGAGCCCACGGTTCTGGTAGGATAAAGCCATGAGCCCACGGTTCTGGTAGGATAAAGCCACAAGCCCTCGGTTCTGGCAGGATAAAGCCACGAGCCCTCGGTTCTGGCAGGATAAAGCCACGAGCCCTCAGGTTCTGGCAGGATAAAGCCACGAGCCCACGGTGCTGGTAGGATAAAGCCACGAGCCCTTGGTTCTGGTAGGATAAAGCCCCGAGCCCTTGGTTCTGGTAGGATAAAGCCCCGAGCCCTTGGTTCTGGTAGGATAAAGCCATGAGCCCTTGGTTCTGGTAGGATAAAGCCACGAGCCCTTGGTTCTGGTAGGATAAAGCCCCGAGCCTTTGGTTCTGGTAGGATAAATCCACGAGCCCTTGGTTCTGGCAGGATAAAGCCATGAGCCCACAGTTCTGGCCGGATAAAGCCACAAGCCCTCGGTTCTGGTAGGATAAAGCAACGAGCCCTCGGTTCAGGTAGGATAAAGCCCCGAGCCCACGGTTCTGGCAGGATAAAGCCACGAGCCCTCGGTTCAGGTAGAATAAAGCCAGGAGCCCTCGGTTCTGGCAGGATAAAGCCACAAGCCCTCGGTTCAGGTAGGATAAAGCCCCGAGCCCTCGGTTCTGGTAGGATAAAGCCATGAGCCCTCGGTTCTGGTAGGATAAAGCCACGAGCCCTTGGTTCTGACAGGATAAAGCCACGAGCCCTCGGTTCAGTTACGATAAAGCCTTGAGCCCACTGTTATGGCAGGATAAAGCCACTAGCCCTCGGTTCAGGTAGGATAAAGCCCCAAGCCCTCGGGTCTGGTAGGATAAAGCCACGAGCCCTTGGTTCAGGTAGGATAAAGCCCCGAGCCCTCGGTTCAGGTAGGATAAAGCCAGAGCCCTCGGTTCAGGTAGGATAAAGCCCCGAGCCCTCGGTTCTGGTAGGATAAAGCCACGAGCCCACGGTTCTGGTAGGATAAAGCCATGAGCCCACGGTTCTGGTAGGATAAAGCCACAAGCCCTCGGTTCTGGCAGGATAAAGCCACGAGCCCTCGGTTCTGGCAGGATAAAGCCACGAGCCCTCAGGTTCTGGCAGGATAAAGCCACGAGCCCTCGGTTCAGGTAGGATAAAGCCCGAGCCCTCGGTTCAGGTAGGATAAAGCCATGAGCGCACAGTTCTGGTAGGATAAAGCCACGAGCCCTTGGTTCTGGTCTGATAAAGCCACGAGCCCTAGGTTCTGGTAGGATAAAGCCATGAGCCCTCGGTCCTGGTAGGATAAAGCCGTGAGCCCTCGGTTCTGGTAGGAAAAAGCCACAAGCCCTTGGTTCTGGCAGGATAAAGGAATGAGCCCACAGTTCTGGCCGGATAAAGCCACAAGCCCTCGGTTCTGGTAGGATAAAGCCACGAGCCCTCAGGTTCTGGCAGGATAAAGCCACGAGCCCTCGGTTCAGGTAGGATAAAGCCCGAGCCCTCGGTTCAGGTAGGATAAAGCCACGAGCCCACGGTTCTGACAGGATAAAGTCATGGGCCCTCGGTTCTGGCAGGATAAAGCCACAAACCCTCGGTTCTCGTAGGATAAAGCCACGAGCCCTTGGTTCTGGTAGGATAAAGCCCCGAGCCCTTGGTTCTGGTAGGATAAAGCCACAAGCCCTTGGTTCTGGCAGGATAAAGCCACAAGCCCTTGGTTCTGGTAGGATAAAGCCCCGAGCCCTTGGTTCTGGTAGGATAAAGCCACGAGCCCTTGGTTCTGGTAGGATAAAGCCCCGAGCCCTTGGTTCTGGTAGGATAAAGCCACAAGCACTTGGTTCTGGCCGGATAAAGCCATGAGCCCGCGGTTCTGGTAGGATAAAGCAACGAGCCCTCGGTTCAGGTAGGATAAAGCCACGAGCCCTTGGTTCTGGTAGGATAAAGCCCTGAGCCCTCAGGTTCTGGCAGGATAAAGCCCGAGCCCTCGGTTCAGGTAGGATAAAGCCACTAGCCCACGGTTCTGGCAGGATAAAGCCACGAGCCCACGGTTCTGGTAGGATAAAGCCACGAGCCCTTGGTTCTGGTAGGATAAAGCCCCGAGCCCATGGTTCTGGTAGGATAAAGCCCCGAGCCCTTGGTTCTGGTAGGATAAAGCCCCGAGCCCTTGGTTCTGGTAGGATAAAGCCCCGAGCCCTTGGTTCTGGAAGGATAAAGCCATGAGCCCTCGGTTCTGGTAGGATAAAGCCACGAGCCCTCGGTTCAGGTAGGATAAAGCCCGAGCCCTCGGTTCAGGTAGGATAAAGCCACGAGCCCTCGGTCCTGGTAGGATAAAGCCATGAGCCCTCGGTTCTGGTAGGAAAAAGCCGGTATACACCTGTTACAACGCAATTTTTACTCCGCACTACCACTACAACGCGACCATTACTCCGCATACCATTACAACGCATTGCGCTGGGGGGCGCTCTAGGATAGGGAATAAGTTTAATTTTCTATCCAACACCTTCCCTAGTGTCCACGGGGACTGGAGTTGGAATAGAAAATTATACTTACCACTATCCAGCACCTCTAAGCGCTATGCGTTGTAACGGTATTCGTTGTAAATACCGCGTTGTAATGGTATGCGGAGTAAAAGTATGCGTTGTAACGTCATACATCCGAAAAAGCCACAAGCCCTTGGTTCTGGCAGGATAAAGCCATGAGCCCACAGTTCTGGCCGGATAAAGCCACGAGCCCTTGGTTCTGGTCTGATAAAGCCACGAGCCCTCGGTTCTGGTAGGATAAAGCCATGAGCCCTCGGTCCTGGTAGGATAAAGCCATGAGCCCTCGGTTCTGGTAGGAAAAAGCCACAAGCCCTTGGTTCTGGCAGGATAAAGCCATGAGCCCACAGTTCTGGCCGGATAAAGCCACAAGCCCTCGGTTCTGGTAGGATAAAGCCACGAGCCCTCAGGTTCTGGCAGGATAAAGCCCTGAGCCCTCAGGTTCTGGCAGGATAAAGCCCGAGCACTCGGTTCAGGTAGGATAAAGCCACAAGCCCACGGTTCTGGCAGGATAAAGCCACGAGCCCACGGTTCTGGTAGGATAAAGCCACGAGCCCTTGGTTCTGGTAGGATAAAGCCCCGAGCCCTTGGTTCTGGTAGGATAAAGCCACGAGCCCTTGGTTCTGGTAGGATAAAGCCCCCGAGCCCTTGGTTCTGGAAGGATAAAGCCATGAGCCCTCGGTTCTGGAAGGATAAAGCCATGAGCCCTCGGTTCTGGCAGGATAAAGCCACGAGCCCACGGTTCTGGTAGGATAAAGCCACGAGCCCTTGGTTCTGGTAGGATAAAGCCCCGAGCCCTTGGTTCTGGTAGGATAAAGCCACGAGCCCTTGGTTCTGGTAGGATAAAGCCCCGAGCCCTTGGTTCTGGAAGGATAAAGCCATGAGCCCTCGGTTCTGGTAGGATAAAGCCATGAGCCCTCGGTCCTGGTAGGATAAAGCCACGAGCCCTCAGGTTCTGGCAGGATAAAGCCCGAGCCCTTGGTTCTGGTAGGATAAAGCCACGAGCCCTCGGTTCTGGTGGGATAAAGCCACGAGCCCACGGTTCTGGTAGGATAAAGCCACGAGCCCTCGGTTCTGGTAGGATAAAGCCATGAGCCCTCGGTCCTGGTAGGATAAAGCCACGAGCCCTCAGGTTCTGGCAGGATAAAGCCCGAGCCCTCGGTTCAGGTAGGATAAAGCCACGAGCCCACGGTTCTGACAGGATAAAGTCATGGGCCCTCGGTTCTGGCAGGATAAAGCCACAAGCCCTCGGTTCTCGTAGGATAAAGCCACAAGCCCTGGGTTCTGGTCAGATAAGGCCACGAGCCCTTGGTTCTGGTCAGATAAGGCCACGAGCCCTTGGTTCTAGTCCGAGCAACCCAAAAGCCCATGGTCCTGGCAGGATAAAGCCAGGAGCTCCAGGTTCTGGTAGAATAAAGAAAAGTGTCTTAGGTTCTGGTGGGATAAAGTAACGAGTCCTCGGTTCAGGTAGGATAAAGCCACAAGCCCTCGGTTCTGGTAGGATAAAGCCACAAGCCCTCGGTTCTGGTAGGATAAAGCCACAAGCCCACGGTTCTCGTAGGATAAAGCCACGAGCCCTCGGTTCAGGTAGGATAAAGCCACGAGCCCTCGGTTCTGGTCTGCTAAGGCCACAAGCCCTTGGTTCTGGCACGTTAAAGCTGTGAAGCGTTGGTTCTCGTAGGATGAAGCCCCGAGCCCTCGTTTCAGGTAGGATAAAGCCCCGAGCCCTCGGTTCTCATAGGATAAACCCACGAGCCCTCAGTTCTGGTAGGATAAAGCCATGAGCCCTTGGTTCTGGCAGGATAAAGCCACGAGCCCTTGGTTCTGGCAGGATAAAGCCACGAGCCCTTGGTTCTGGTAGGATAAAGCCACGAGCCCTTGGTCCTGGCAGGATAAAGCCACGAGCCCTCGGTTCAGGTAGGATAAAGCCCCGAGCCCACGGTTCTGGCAGGATAAAGCCACGAGCCCTCGGTTCTCGTAGGATAAAGCCACGATCACCCGGTTCTGGTAGGATAAAGCTGTGAGGCATTAGTTCTAGTAGGTTAAAGCCCAGAGCCCTCAGTTCTGGTAGGATAAAGCCAGGAGCCCTCGGTTCTGGTAGGATAAAGCCACGAGCCCTCGGTTCTGGTAGGATAAAGCCACGAGCCCTTGGTCCTCGCAGGATAAAGCCACGAGCCCTCGGTTCTGGTAGGATAAAGCCACGAGCCCTTGGTCCTGGCAGGATAAAGCCACGAGCCCTCGGTTCAGGTAGGATAAAGCCCCAAGCCCACGGTTCTGGCAGGATAAAGCCACGAGCCCTCGGTTCAGGTAGAATAAAGCCAGGAGCCCTCGGTTCTGGCAGGATAAAGCCACAAGCCCTCGGTTCAGGTAGGATAAAGACCCGAGCCCTCGGTTCTGGTAGGATAAAGCCATGAGCCCTCGGTTCTGGTAGGATAAAGCCATGAGCCCTCGGTTCTGGTAGGATAAAGCCACGAGCCCATGGTTCTGGCAGGATAAAGCCACGAGCCCTCGGTTCAGTTAGGATAAAGTCTTGAGCCCACTGTTCTGGCAAGATAAAGCCACTAGCCCTCGGTTCAGGTAGGATAAAGCCCCAAGCCCTCGGGTCTGGTAGGATAAAGCCACGAGCCCTTGGTTCAGGTAGGATAAAGCCCAGAGCCCTCGGTTCAGGTAGGATAAAGCCCGAGCCCTCGGTTCAGGTAGGATAAAGCCCCGAGCCCTCGGTTCTGGTAGGATAAAGCCACCAGCCCTTGGTTCTGGTAGGATAAAGCCACGAGCCCACGGTTCTGGTAGGATAAAGCCATGAGCCCACAGTTCTGGTAGGATAAAGCCACGAGCGCTCGGTTCTGGCAGGATAAAGCCACGAGCCCTCGGTTCTGGCAGGATAAAGCCACAAGCCCTCAGGTTCTGGCAGGATAAAGCCACGAGCCCTCGGTTCAGGTAGGATAAAGCCCGAGCCCTCGGTTCAGGTAGGATAAAGCCACGAGCGCACAGTTCTGGTAGGATAAAGCCACGAGCCCTTGGTTCTGGTCTGATAAAGCCACGAGCACTCGGTTCTGGTAGGATAAAGCCATGAGCCCTCGGTCCTGGTAGGATAAAGACATGAGCCCTCGGTTCTGGTAGGAAAAAGCCACAAGCCCTCGGTTCTGGTAGGATAAAGCCACGAGCCCACGGTTCTGACAGGATAAAGTCACAAGCCCTCGGTTCTCGTAGGATAAAGCCACGAGCCCTTGGTTCTGGTAGGATAAAGCCCCGAGCCCTCGGTTCTGGTAGGATAAAGCCATGAGCCCTCGGTCCTGGTAGGATAAAGACATGAGCCCTCGGTTCTCGTAGGATAAAGCCACGAGCCCTCGGTTCTGGTAGGATAAAGCCATGAGCCCTCGGTCCTGGTAGGATAAAGACATGAGCCCTCGGTTCTGGTAGGAAAAAGCCACAAGCCCTCGGTTCTGGTAGGATAAAGCCACGAGCCCACGGTTCTGACAGGATAAAGTCACAAGCCCTCGGTTCTCGTAGGATAAAGCCATGAGCCCTTGGTTCTGGTAGGATAAAGCCATGAGCCCTTGGTTCTGGTAGGATAAAGCCACAAGCCCTTGGTTCTGGTAGGATAAAGCCCGAGCCCTTGGTTCTGGTAGGATAAAGCCACAAGCCCTTGGTTCTGGCAGGATAAAGCCACAAGCCCTTGGTTCTGGTAGGATAAAGCCACGAGCCCTTGGTTCTGGTAGGATAAAGCCCCGGGACCTTGGTTCTGGTAGGATAAAGCCACAAGCCCTTGGTTCTGGCCGGATAAAGCCACGAGCCCGCGGTTCTGGTAGGATAAAGCAACGAGTACTCGGTTCAGGTAGGATAAAGCCCCGAGCCCTTGGTTCTGGTAGGATAAAGCCCCGAGCCCTTGGCTCTGGTAGGATAAAGCCCCGAGCCCTTGGTTCTGGTAGGATAAAGCCATGAGCCCTCGGTTCTGGTAGGATAAAGCCATGAGCCCTCGGTCCTGGTAGGATAAAGCCACGAGCCCTCAGGTTCTGGCAGGATAAAGCCCGAGCCCTCGGTTCAGGTAGGATAAAGCCACGAGCCCACGGTTCTGACAGAATAAAGTCATGGGCCCTCGGTTCTGGCAGGATAAAGCCACAAGCCCTCGGTTCTCATAGGATAAAGCCACGAGCCCTGGGTTCTGGTCAGATAAGGCCACGAGCCCTTGGTTCTGGTCAGATAAGGCCACGAGCCCTTGGTTCTAGTCCGAGCAACCCAAAAGCCCACGGTCCTGGCAGGATAAAGTCTTGAGCCCACGGTTCTGGTAGGATAAAGCCAGGAGCTCCAGGTTCTGGTAGAATAAAGAAACGAGTCCTCGGTTCTGGTGGGATACAGTAACGAGTCCTCGGTTCTGGTAGGATAAAGCCACGAGCCCTCGGTCCTGGTAGGATAAAGCCATGAGCCCTCGGTTCTGGTAGGAAAAAGCCACAAGCCCTTGGTTCTGGCAGGATAAAGCCATGAGCCCACAGTTCTGGCCGGATAAAGCCACAAGCCCTCGGTTCTGGTAGGATAAAGCCACGAGCCCTCGGTTCTGGCAGGATAAAGCCACGAGCCCTCGGTTCTGGCAGGATAAAGCCACGAGCCCTCAGGTTCTAGCAGGATAAAGCCACGAGCCCTCGGTTCAGGTAGGATAAAGCCCGAGCCCTCGGTTCAGGTAGGATAAAGCCACGAGCGCACAGTTCTGGTAGGATAAAGCCACGAGCCCTTGGTTCTGGTCTGATAAAGCCACAAGCCCTCGGTTCTGGTAGGATAAAGCCATGAGCCCTCGGTCCTGGTAGGATAAAGACATGAGCCCTCGGTTCTGGTAGGAAAAAGCCACAAGCCCTTGGTTCTGGCAGGATAAAGCCATGAGCCCACAGTTCTGGCCGGATAAAGCCACAAGCCCTCGGTTCTGGTAGGATAAAGCCACGAGCCCTCAGGTTCTGGCAGGATAGAGCCACGAGCCCTCGGCTCAGGTAGGATAAAGCCCGAGCCCTCGGTTCAGGTAGGATAAAGCCACAAGCCCACGGTTCTGACAGGATAAAGTCATGGGCCCTCGGTTCTGGCAGGATAAAGCCACAAGCCCTCGGTTCTCGTAGGATAAAGCCATGAGCCCTTGGTTCTGGTAGGATAAAGCCACAAGCCCTTGGTTCTGGCAGGATAAAGCCATGAGCCCACAGTTCTGGCCGGATAAAGCCACAAGCCCTCGGTTCTGGTAGGATAAAGCAACAAGCCCTCGGTTCAGGTAGGATAAAGCCACGAGCCCACGGTTCTGGCAGGATAAAGCCACAAGCCCACGGTTCTGGTAGGATAAAGCCACGAGCCCACGGTCTTCTGGTAGGATAAAGCCCCGAGCCCTTGGTTCTGGTAAGATAAAGCCCCGAGCCCTTGGTTCTGGTAGGATAAAGCCACGAGCCCTTGGTTCTGGTAGGATAAAGCCCCGAGCCCTTGGTTCTGGTAGGATAAAGCCACAAGCCCTTGGTTCTGGCAGGATAAAGCCATGAGCCCACAGTTCTGGCCGGATAAAGCCACGAGCCCTTGGTTCTGGTAGGATAAAGCAACGAGCCCTCGGTTCAGGTAGGATAAAGCCCCGAGCCCACGGTTCTGGCAGGATAAAGCCACGAGCCGTCGGTTCAGGTAGAATAAAGCCCCGAGCCCTTGGTTCTGGCAGGATAAAGCCACAAGCCCTTGGTTCTGGTAGGATAAAGCCATGAGCCCTCGGGTCTGGTAGGATAAAGCCACGAGCCCTCGGTTCAGGTAGGATAAAGCCTCGAGCCCTCGGTTCAGGTAGGATAAAGCCCGAGCCCTCGGTTCAGGTAGGATAAAGCCCCGAGCCCTCGGTTCTGGTAGGATAAAGCCACGAGCCCTTTGTTCTGGTAGGATAAAGCCACGAGCCCACGGTTCTGGTAGGATAAAGCCATGAGCCCACGGTTCTGGTAGGATAAAGCCACGAGCCCTCGGTTCTGGCAGGATAAAGCCACGAGCCCTCGGTTCTGGCAGGATAAAGCCACAAGCCCACGGTTCTGACAGGATAAAGTCATGGGCCCTCGGTTCTGGCAGGATAAAGCCACAAGCCCTCGGTTCTCGTAGGATAAAGCCACGAGCCCTTGGTTCTGATAGGATAAAGCCCCGAGCCCTTGGTTCTGGTAGGATAAAGCCATGAGCCCTTGGTTCTGGTAGGATAAAGCCACGAGCCCTTGGTTCTGGTAGGATAAAGCCCCGAGCCCTTGGTTCTGGTAGGATAAAGCCACGAGCCCTTGGTTCTGGTAGGATAAAGCTACAAGCCCTTGGTTCTGGCAGGATAAAGCCATGAGCCCACAGTTCTGGCCGGATAAAGCCACAAGCCCTCGGTTCTGGTAGGATAAAGCAACGAGCCCTCGGTTCAGGTAGGATAAAGCCACGAGCCCACGGTTCTGGCAGGATAAAGCCACGAGCCCACGGTTCTGGTAGGATAAAGCCACGAGCCCACGGTTCTGGTAGGATAAAGCCCCGAGCCCTTGGTTCTGGTAAGATAAAGCCCCGAGCCCTTGGTTCTGGTAGGATAAAGCCACAAGCCCTTGGTTCTGGTAGGATAAAGCCCCGAGCCCTTGGTTCTGGTAGGATAAAGCCACGAGCCCTTGGTTCTGGCAGGATAAAGCCATGAGCCCACAGTTCTGGCCGGATAAAGCCACGAGCCCTCGGTTCTGGTAGGATAAAGCAACGAGCCCTCGGTTCAGGTAGGATAAAGCCCCGAGCCCACGGTTCTGGCAGGATAAAGCCACGAGCCGTTGGTTCAGGTAGAATAAAGCCCCGAGCCCTTGGTTCTGGCAGGATAAAGCCATGAGCCCTCGGGTCTGGTAGGATAAAGCCACGAGCCCTTGGTTCTGGTAGGATAAAGCCATGAGCACTCGGGTCTGGTAGGATAAAGCCACGAGCCCTTGGTTCAGGTAGGATAAAGCCCCGAGCCCTCGGTTCAGGTAGGATAAAGCCCGAGCCCTCGGTTCAGGTAGGATAAAGCCCCGAGCCCTCGGTTCTGGTAGGATAAAGCCACGAGCCCTTTGTTCTGGTAGGATAAAGCCACGAGCCCACGGTTCTGGTAGGATAAAGCCATGAGCCCACGGTTCTGGTAGGATAAAGCCACGAGCCCTCGGTTCTGGCAGGATAAAGCCACGAGCCCTCGGTTCTGGCAGGATAAAGCCACAAGCCCTTAGGTTCTGGCAGGATAAAGCCACGAGCCCTCGGTTCAGGTAGGATAAAGCCCGAGCCCTCGGTTCAGGTAGGATAAAGCCACGAGCGCACAGTTCTGGTAGGATAAAGCCACGAGCCCTTGGTTCTGGTCTGATAAAGCCACGAGCCCTCGGTTCTGGTAGGATAAAGCCATGAGCCCTCGGTCCTGGTAGGATAAAGCCATGAGCCCTCGGTTCTGGTAGGAAAAAGCCACAAGCCCTTGATTCTGGCAGGATAAAGTCATGAGCCCACAGTTCTGGCCGGATAAAGCCACAAGCCCTCGGTTCTGGTAGGATAAAGCCACGAGCCCTCAGGTTCTGGCAGGATAAAGCCACGAGCCCTCGGTTCAGGTAGGATAAAGCCCGAGCCCTCGGTTCAGGTAGGATAAAGACACGAGCCCACGGTTCTGACAGGATAAAGTCATGGGCCCTCGGTTCTGGCAGGATAAAGCCACAAGCCCTCGGTTCTCGTAGGATAAAGCCACGAGCCCTTGGTTCTGGTAGGATAAAGCCCCGAGCCCTTGGTTCTGGTAGGATAAAGCCACAAGCCCTTGGTTCTGGCCGGATAAAGCCACGAGCCCTCGGTTCTGGTAGGATAAAGCCATGAGCCCTTGGTTCTGGTAGGATAAAGCCACGAGCCCTTGGTTCTGGTAGGATAAAGCCCCGAGCCCTTGGTTCTGGTAGGATAAAGCCACAAGCCCTTGGTTCTGGCCGGATAAAGCCACGAGCCCGCGGTTCTGGTAGGATAAAGCAACAAGCCCTCGGTTCAGGTAGGATAAAGCCACGAGCCCTCAGGTTCTGGCAGGATAAAGCCACAAGCCCTCGGTTCTGGTAGGATAAAGCCATGAGCCCTTGGTTCTGGTAGGATAAAGCCCCGAGCCCTTGGTTCTGGTAGGATAAAGCCCTGAGCCCTCAGGTTCTGGGTTCTGGCAGGATAAAGCCCGAGCCCTCGGTTCAGGTAGGATAAAGCCACGAGCCCACGGTTCTGGCAGGATAAAGCCACAAGCCCACGGTCCTGGTAGGATAAAGCCACGAGCCCTTGGTTCTGGTAGGATAAAGCCCCGAGCCCTTGGTTCTGGTAGGATAAAGCCACGAGCCCTTGGTTCTGGTAGGATAAAGCCACGAGCCCTTGGTTCTGGTAGGATAAAGCCCCGAGCCCTTGGTTCTGGAAGGATAAAGCCATGAGCCCTCGGTTCTGGTAGGATAAAGCCATGAGCCCTCGGTCCTGGTAGGATAAAGCCATGAGCCCTCGGTCCTGGTAGGATAAAGCCACGAGCCCTCAGGTTCTGGCAGGATAAAGCCCGAGCCCTTGGTTCTGGCAAGATAAAGTCATGGGCCCTCGGTTCTGGTAGGATAAAGCCATGAGCCCTCGGTCCTGGTAGGATAAAGCCATGAGCCCTCGGTTCTGGCAAGATAAAGTCATGGGCCCTCGGTTCTGGTAGGATAAAGCCATGAGCCCTCGGTCCTGGTAGGATAAAGCCATGAGCCCTCGGTCCTGGTAGGATAAAGCCACGAGCCCTCAGGTTCTGGCAGGATAAAGCCCGAGCCCTTGGTTCTGGTAGGATAAAGCCACGAGCCCTTGGTTCTGGGGGGATAAAGCCACGAGCCCACGGTTCTGGTAGGATAAAGCCACGAGCCCTCAGTTCTGGCAGGATAAAGCCACGAGCCCTCGGTTCAGGTAGGATAAAAACATGAGCCCTTGGTTCTGGTAGGATAAAGCCCCGAGCCCTTGGTTCTGGTAGGATAAAGCCACGAGCCCTTGGTTCTAGTAGGATAAAGCCCCGAGCCCTTGGTTCAGGTAGGATAAAGCCTCAAGCCCTTGGTTCTGGTAGGATAAAGCCACGAGCCCTTGGTTCTGGTAG
Source organism: Lissotriton helveticus (assembly GCF_964261635.1). NCBI lineage: Eukaryota > Metazoa > Chordata > Amphibia > Caudata > Salamandridae > Lissotriton > Lissotriton helveticus. The sequence continues at coordinate 509,010,462 of NC_136060.1, read as the reverse complement.
GATAAAGCCACAAGCCCTTGGTTCTGGCCCGATAAAGCCACGAGCCCGCGGTTCTGGTAGGATAAAGCCACAAGCCCTTGGTTCTGGCCCGATAAAGCCACGAGCCCGCGGTTCTGGTAGGATAAAGCCACAAGCCCTTGGTTCTGGTAGGATAAAGCCACGAGCCCTTGGTTCTGGTAGGATAAAGCCACGAGCCCTCGGTTCAGGTAGGATAAAAATATGAGCCCTTGGTTCTGGTAGGATAAAGCCCCGAGCCCTTGGTTCTGGTAGGATAAAGCCACGAGCCCTTGGTTCTAGTAGGATAAAGCCCCGAGCCCTTGGTTCAGGTAGGATAAAGCCTCAAGCCCTTGGTTCTGGTAGGATAAAGCCACGAGCCCTTGGTTCTGGTAGGATAAAGCCACAAGCCCTTGGTTCTGGCCCGATAAAGCCACGAGCCCGCGGTTCTGGTAGGATAAAGCCACAAGCCCTTGGTTCTGGCCCGATAAAGCCACGAGCCCGCGGTTCTGGTAGGATAAAGCCACGAGCCCTTGGTTCTGGTAGGATAAAGCCACGAGCCCGCGGTTCTGGTAGGATAAAGCCACAAGCCCATGGTTCTGGTAGGATAAAGCCCCGAGCCCTTGGTTCTGGTAGGATAAAGCCACAAGCCCTTGTTTCTGGTAGGATAAAGCCATGAGCCCACGGTTCTGGTAGGTTAAAGCCCCGAGCCCGCGGTTCTGGTAGGATAAAGCAACGAGCCCTCGGTTCAGGTAGGATAAAGCCACGAGCCCTCAGGTTCTGGCAGGATAAAGCCCGAGCCCTTGGTTCTGGTAGGATAAAGCCCTGAGTCCTCAGGTTCTGGCAGGATAAAGCCCGAGCCCTTGGTTCTGGTAGGATAAAGCCCAGAGCCCTTGGTTCTGGTAGGATAAAGCCATGAGCCCTTGGTTCTGGTAGGATAAAGCCATGAGCCCTTGGTTCTGGAAGGATAAAGCCATGAGCCCTCGGTTCTGGTAGGATAAAGCCATGAGCCCTCGGTCCTGGTAGGATAAAGCCATGAGCCCTCGGTCCTGGTAGGATAAAGCCACGAGCCCTCGGTTCTGGTAGGATAAAGCCACGAGCCCTCAGGTTCTGGCCGGATAAAGCCCGAGCCCTTGGTTCTGGTATGATAAAGCCACGAGCCCTCGGTTCTGGTGGGATAAAGCCACGACCCCACGGTTCAGGTAGGATAAAGCCACGAGCCCTCGGTTCTGGTAGGATAAAGCCACGAGCCCTCGGTTCAGGTAGGATAAAGCCCGAGCCCTCGGTTCAGGTAGGATAAAGCCACGAGCCCTCGGTTCTGGTAGGATAAAGCCACGAGCCCTCGGTCCTGGTAGGATAAAGCCACGAGCCCTCGGTTCAGGTAGGATAAAGCCACGAGCCCTTGGTTCTGGTAGGATAAAGCCACAAGCCCTCGGTTCTGGTAGGATAAAGCCACGAGCCCTCGGTCCTGGTAGGATAAAGCCACGAGCCCTCTGTTCAGGTAGGATAAAGCCCGAGCCCTCGGTTCAGGTAGGATAAAGCCACGAGCCCAAGGTTCTGACAGGATAAAGTCATGGGCCCTCGGTTCTGGCAGGATAAAGCCACAAGCCCTCGGTTCTCGTAGGATAAAGCCACGAGCCCTGGGTTCTGGCAGGATAAAGCCACAAGCCCTCGGTTCTCGTAGGATAAAGCCACGAGCCCTGGGTTCTGGCAGGATAAAGCCACAAGCCCTCGGTTCTTGTAGGATAAAGCCACGAGCCCTGGGTTCTGACAGGATAAAGCCACAAGCCCTCGGTTCTCGTAGGATAAAGCCACGAGCCCTGGGTTCTGGTCAGATAAGGCCACGAGCCCTTGGTTCTAGTCCGAGCAACCCAAAAGCCCATGGTCCTTGAAGGATAAAGTCTTGAGCCCACGGTTCTGGTAGGATAAAGAAAAGAGTCCTCGGTTCTGGTAGGATAAAGAAAAGAGTCCTCGGTTCTGGTGGGATAAAGCCACGAGCCCTCTGTTCAGGTAGGATAAAGCCCGAGCCCTCGGTTCAGGTAGGATAAAGCCACGAGCCCAAGGTTCTGACAGGATAAAGTCATGGGCCCTCGGTTCTGGCAGGATAAAGCCACAAACCCTCGGTTCTCGTAGGATAAAGCCACGAGCCCTGGGTTCTGGCAGGATTAAAGCCACAAGCCCTCGGTTCTCGTAGGATAAAGCCACGAGCCCTGGGTTCTGACAGGATAAAGCCACAAGCCCTCGGTTCTCGTAGGATAAAGCCACGAGCCCTGGGTTCTGGTCAGATAAGGCCACGAGCCCTTGGTTCTAGTCCGAGCAACCCAAAAGCCCATGGTCCTTGAAGGATAAAGTCTTGAGCCCACGGTTCTGGTAGGATAAAGAAAAGAGTCCTCGGTTCTGGTAGGATAAAGAAAAGAGTCCTCGGTTCTGGTGGGATAAAGCCACGAGCCCTCGGTTCTGGTAGGATAAAGCCACGAGCCCTCGGTTCTGATAGGATAAAGCCACGAGCCCTCGGTTCTGGTAGGATAAAGCCACGAGCCCTCGGTTCTGGTAGGATAAAGCCCCGAGCCCTCGGTTCTGGTAGGATAAAGCCACGAGCCCAAGGTTCTGGTAGGATAAAGTCCCGAGCCCTCGGTTCTGGTGCGATAAAGCCCTGAGCCCTCGGTTCTGGTAGGATAAAGAAAAGAGTCCTCGGTTCTGGTGGGATAAAGCCACGAGCCCTCGGTTCTGGTAGGATAAAGCCACGAGCCCTCGGTTCTGGTAGGATAAAGCCACGAGCCCTCGGTTCTGGTAGGATAAAGCCACGAGCCCTCGGTTCTGGTAGGATAAAGCCCCGAGCCCTCGGTTCTGGTAGGATAAAGCCACGAGCCCAAGGTTCTGGTAGGATAAAGTCCCGAGCCCTCGGTTCTGGTGCGATAAAGCCCTGAGCCCTCGGTTCTGGTAGGATTAGCCGCTATATGTATCAAGCTATTTAGCATTCGCAAAGGCCGAAATTCTGCGAATTTCGGCCTTTGCGAATGCTAAATAGACAAATGGAATGTATCAAACAAGTTTGATGCAAAATAAGGATTAGAAAAATTTGCTAATCCTTATTTTGCGATTGCACTTAAGGAATTGCAAATTTTGCGATTCCTTAAATGCAATGTATCAAACAAATATTATGGAAAAAATGCCATTAAGGATTAGCAAATTACCACCAACTTCTAGTTGGTGGTAATTTGCGAATTCTTATCAAAAAGCTTTTTTGAAAAAAACCAAAGGTGCCATATGACGCCCATACATGCCCTTAGGGCATGTATGTGCGCCATATGCCCCCAAATGTCTTTTTCAGGGGTGCAGCAGGGTGTTCTTGAGACACCCCTGCACCCTTGGAAAAATCCCTAATTTGCGATCAGCAGATTGCTAATTGCAAATTGCACTTTCATTCCTATGGGCCTCCTGGCCCATGGAAATGAAGGGGTAATTTGCGAATGACAATTTGCTAATCTCAAATTAGAAATGCTAAGGAATCGCTATTGGAAAGCGATTTTGTACATACATACCGTTTTGCATTTCCTAAATAGCGATTCCTTAAAATTCGCTATTTAGGAAATGCAAAATGGTTTGTTGATACATATAGCGGAAAGAAACGAGCCCGCGGTTCTAGCATAGAAGTTTCTCGTACTATAAAGCCACAATCTTGTGGTTCTGGTTGTTTTGAACTACAAGTCTATGGGCCTTATTCTGTGAAGTCACTAATCCACCATTATGGTTAGAATAGTAACTCACTTTCTTGTTTTTTCTTTTTTCTTTTTTTATTAGAATAAGCAGTAGCATCAATTCTCAATACTAGTAATTCAAATTTCATATAAATTATTCATGACAAGTATGTACATAATTCCTGTACACCATCTGAATATATACTGACTCATATTAACCTTTCATATAACTGACTTATAATATTTAAATACAGTTGTTTATACCACATACCAATATCATATAATTCCTAATTCATATTAATATTTCATCTTACTTATTCACGCTGTATAAAACCATAACTTTCACATCATTATAAAAAAAATACATAATACATTATCAATATTTGTCTGTGAAATGACCCCTTTCCCAGCTCGACCAGATTTTACTAGAGCACTTAATAGCGCCTACTCTTTCTGCATAAAGGCGCTCATGGTTGTAAACCTTACCCATCTTATTACGCCTTGAGTCATGGTTGGTACTTTGACCGATTTCCAATTTTCTAAGATTAATGAGCAATCAATGCCGCTATAAAACAAGGCTGACTGAGTTCCGTCGGATGATAGTGACTCTCTAAAGAGGCGCGCAAGGAGCCCCTGACAGAGCAGGTAGAATCACCCGGCCCGCCCTCTCACTCATTCCCTTGAAGATACAGATACAGAACAGGAAACATCCATTACAACGCAGTCATTACAACGTACTACCTTTACAGTGCAACTGTTACAAAGCAACTGCCTTTACATCACATGCCATTACAACGCATGACATTACAACGCATGCCCTTACATCGCATGCCATTACAACTCATGCCATTACAACGCATGCCATTACAACGCATGCCATTACAACGCATGCTAATACAACGCATGCCTTTACATCGCATGCTATTACAACGCATTATAAGGTAAGTAATGGAGATTTTTTTTTGTTTTAGGGTGGGTAGGGGTTTGGGGTACAAGAGAATAATAATTTTTACTGCTACACTATCCAACACTTTCCCTACTGTTGCACTCACTGCAGTGGGAATAGTAATTTGTACCCCCACACTATCCAACACTTACCCTACTGTTGCCCTAAAAGTATTATTCATTGTAATGGTATGTGTTGTAATGGTATGCGTTGTATTGGTATGCGTTGTAATGGTATGTGTTGTAATGGTATGCGTTGTAATGGTATGTGTTGTAATGGTATGCGTTGTATTGGTATGCGTTGTAATGGAATGCGTTCTAATGGTAGTTTTTAAAAATGCATTATAATGACATGCGCTGTAAAATCATGCGATGTAATAGTAGTTGCAATGTAAAAACTGTGTTGTAAAAGCATGCATTGTAATTGTTTGCATTGTAACATCTTATATTCGTCCAGAACGTACTCAGTTTAGGACAGGTGAATACCATATACAGCCAGTCTCCCGGCTGGAATCTGCATCTAAAGCAAAAGGCATCGGAGTACATTTTTGAAATGTTATCCAGTGTATAATACAGCATCGATTTACAAAAAAAAAAGCCAATACGCTTAAAATTAGCTGCTGGAATGGCTTTTCCTACAGAACTGATTATAATAGTTCCAGCTCATGGCATTACTCATTTTGCTAATGTGATTTGAAATTCGCTTCGACCCAGTATGTTGCAGCCGAACCCTGTCCCAATTTCCAGTTCCGTTAAGCCCTGATATAAGAAAGGCGTGGTTTATATTTTTATCTGCCTCGTTCACCTCTACCATATCAATTGAATGAACATAAATACTTAATATGAGTATAGCTACAGTTTTTCGTGTGCGAAATCCTTCCTCACCCAACGAGGTAGTATGGACCGCCCGAAACGCAAACCTAAGTGGCGCTGCTGTCACGTTTCATTTGCAAATGAAGATATGGAATCATATTTTAATTAGCGCCAAGCATGATTAACGCGTTCAGCTATGATCTGAGGCGCCTCGTAGCATGTACGCTATGGAAGTTTGGGGATTGGGGGTGACCTGACCCCAGGACACCCCCACGCCGCACGGCCCACCAGCTGACGGCGCGTCTCTGCCCCAGCGCCACAGGTCCGTCCCTGACCTCGGTGCCCCCTCGCTGCTGCTCGTTCTTTTTCTCCCGCTATTGCCCTTCTGTGCCTTCGTTTTATTGCATTGTATTGTATTTACTGTATTAGTGCTTTTTCTTCCGTCAGTAGGTTTTGTTGCGCTTCTTTCGTTACTGTATCCCTGGTGTGACCCCCCCTCCGCTCCTCGCTTCCCGCCACTGCTCCCTCGCGGCCCCGCCCCCTTTTCTTTCTGTTTCCCCATTGGCCGCCCCGCTCCCGCCTCCCAGCTGCTCCTCCCTCCCACTTCACCTTAAATGGAGCCCGCGCGTACGCGCAGCGTTCACGCGCAGCGGGCGCGCCGATTGTGTGCCAAAGGCAAGCCCGTCTACGCCCGTCCACGCCTACACCGCACCCAGAGCCATGACCTCTGGTCCTCGACGATGCCAGCGCACCTGACGGACCTACGACGCCGCCACCCTCCACGCACTCAACACTGGCCGAAACGCCGCCTGCTACCAGGCCAACCCGAGGCGCACACACGGACCCTTCACCTGCCAAGCCTGCCGATTCACCTGACCTGCACCGCACCCGCCAAGCCGAGCACCAGCAAGAACCACCTCAAGTAAATCCTGCTCAACACCCACTCCGTCCACAGGCACGCCGTGGAACTCTGGAACCTCCTCGACACAACCTCACCAGACGTCGCCTTCCTCCCGGAAACCTGGATGAACGCCTCCTCAGCCCCCGACACCGTTATAGCCATCCCGGACGGCTACAAGATCACCCGGAGGGACCGCGTCAACCATCGCCATCGTCCACAGAAACACCATCCGCATCACGACCAACTCCGACGACACTCTCACCACCGCCGAACACCTTCACTTCCAGATCCACACTGACCCCAAGACCACCCTCAGAGGCACTCTCATCTACAGACCCCCGGGACCACGCACACAATTCAGCGAAGCCATCGAAGACTTTGTCAGCCCGCACGTCCTCACCTCCTCAGACCACATCCTCCTAGGGGACCTCAACTTCCACCTGGAGAACAACAAGGACTGCAACACCGCCGCCCTGCTGGACAACCTCGCCAATCTCGGACTCAAGCAACTGGTGAACACCCCCACCCACTATGCCGGCCACATGCTTGACCCCGTCTTCTCCTCCAGCAAACACATCTCCTTCAGCCACTCCACCGGACTACACTGGACAGACCACAGCTGCGTCCACTTCAACTTCAGGAGAACCACGACCCACCGCCACCCGCAACAAGTTCCCCGCAGAAGCTGGAGCAAGATCACCGCCGAACAGCTCACCACCACCCTCAGCCAGAACCCGCCCACCCACATGACGGACCCCGACGAAGCAGCCCGCAACCTCACACAGTGGCTCACCGACTGCGCCGACGAACTTGCACCACTGAAGAATCCTCCCAGCAGACCCGGCAGCAGGAAAGCCTCGTGGTTTACCACCGACCTCAAAAACTCCAAGAAAACCTGCCGCACCCTCGAGAAAGCCTGGTGCCACGACCAGACAACAGAACACATGACCGCCCTGAAGAACGCCACCCGCAAACACCACCAGCTGATCCGCACCACCAAGAAGACAGCATTCAAAGAAAGACTGGACATCAACACCCACAACAGCAAGGAGCTCTTCAGCATCGTCAAAGAGCTCTCAAATCCCAGCGCCTGCAACACCGACATCACTCCCTCGCAAGACCTCTGCGACTCACTCGCCTCGTTCTTCCACCGCAAGATCGCCGACATTCACAACAGCTTCGGCGCACAAACCACGCCCCCAAATGCCAAACCAGCGCCTCCAACCACCACCCTCTGCACCTGGACCCCTGTCAGCACCGAAGACACCACCCACATGATGAACACCATCCACTTCGGCTCACCCACGGACCCCTGCCCACACCACATCTTCAACAAAGCCAACTCCATCATCGCACCCCAACTCCGGAACATCATCAACAGCTCCTTCGCATCCGCCACCTTCGCCGACACAACCTCAACATGATCTCCTACGCCGATGACACCCAGCTGATCCTCTCCCTCACCAACGACCCCGCCACCGCCAAAGCCAACCTTCAGGAAGGAATGAGAGACGTCGCAGAATGGATGAAGATCAGCCGTTTGACACTGAACTCAGACAAGACGGAAGTCCTCATCCTCGGACCATCCCCCTCCGCGTGGGACGACTCCTGGTGGCCCCGTGCCATGGGCAGCGCAGCCAAACCAATGGACCACGCACGCAACCTGGGCTTCATCCTGGACTCCTCCCTCACGAAGACCAAGCAAGTGAACGCAGTCTCATCATCCTGCTTCAACACCCTGCGCATGCTCCGAAAGATCTACCGATGGATCCCCACCGAAACTAGGAAGATGGTCACCCAGGCCCTCGTCACCAGCCGTCTGGACTACGGGCACACCCTCTACGCCGGAACCACCGCCAAACTCCAGAAAAGACTCCAGCGCATTCAGAACGCCTCAGCACGACTCATCCTGGGCATCCCTCGCCGCAGCCACATCTCGGCCCACCTGAAAGACCTGCACTGGCTCCCCGTCAACAAGAGGATCACGTTCAGGCTCCTCACCCACGCACACAAGGCTCTCCATGACACGGGCCCGAGTACCTCAACAGCCGCCTCACTTTCTACACACCCACCCACCAGCTCCGATCCGCCAGCCTCGCCCTCGCCTACGTCCCACGAATTCGGAAATCCACCACCAAGACATGGAACTCCCTCACCACCCATTTTCGGCTGACCCAGGGCCATCTCTCCTTCAGGAAGCAACTCAAGACCTGGCTGTTCGAGCAATAGCGACCCCCCCCCTCAGCGCCTTGAGACCCTCACGGGTGAGTAGCGCGCTATACAAATTCTTGCGATTGATTGATTGATTGTTGAGAATGGGACCAGATATATTTTGCCTTTTATTTACATATTTTGTTAATAATTGTTCTCTCCTATTGGTATATTTTTTTACTCAGAGCTCAACCAGTTTAGAAGTGACATTGATGATAAGTCGTAAAACAGGGGAGAGCTAAAACTCCTTCTTCTTGAGTTAAAGGAAGCACAGAGAGCCTGGCCCGGGGTCGATTCAATTTCAGAAGAAAAGAGACAAGCTCGCCTTCCAAGGCTTCAAAAAGGCCTTTGTAAGCTTAATCGGCACATTGCAGAGGCGAATAAGAACAGAGCTAGTACGCCCAACGATAGCGAAAGAGAGTTTATCACATTGTTTTAATAATACGCGAGCTTTAGTTAATAGAGCTGCATCATTTAGAGTATATAAGTCACTATAATGTGTAGTCACCTTAATCCCGAGATATTTAATCGGGCGTGTGGGCGTGCAGCCAAAAAGGACTCCTCATAGTCTCAGAGGCGCTGTTGAAAATGAAGGCTTCGGATTTCGCTTGATTCATTTTATATCCACAGATTGCCGTACAAGTGTTGAGCTTATTAAAAGCATGTTGAATAATACCCTTGTCTGCCTCTAAATAAAGAACTATCAGCATGATTCATCATTCTCCCGTTTTGCGAGCCCCTAATAGCGATTCATAGCGAATCGCTATTAAGGACTTGCAAAACGGGATTCATGTAGAAATTGCATAAAGAAATGTGATTCCTACACATTCCTTATTTGCGATTAGCAAATTGCTAATCGCAAATAAGGAATAACTCCCCATTCATTCCTATGGGCCAAAAGGCCCATAGGAATGAATGGGGAGTATTCCTTATTTGCGATTAGCAATTTGCTAATCGCAAATTAGATAGCGTTTTAAAGGGTGCCAGGGGTGTCCAACGGACACCCTGTAGCACCCCTTAAATGCAAATTGAAACAGGTGTTGCGCACACACATGTCCAAAGGACATGTGTGTGTGCAACATGCAACTTAGAAAAATGCTTTTAAAAGCATTTTTCTAAGTCTTCGCTATTTACCACGAGGTTTGACCTCTCGGTAAATAGCGGCCCAAAATTGAGAATTCGCAATTTTTAAATGGATGATGAATTGCATTTAAGGAATCTCAAATAGAGATTCCTTAAATGTAATTCCTCGCAAAATAGCGAAATCGCTATTACCGATTTTTGCATTTGGGATGATGAATCCCAAATGCAAAAATAGCGCTCGCAAAAGGCCAGATTCTCAGAATCTGGCCCTTTGCGAGACGATTTCGGGTTGATGAATCAGGCTGTAAATCGTAAACATATAATTTAACCTCAAGCGTGCAACAGGCACAGGTTCAATAGCTTGATCTTGGCGAAGAGCGCAGCCGATGGATCTATAAATAGTGCAAACAAAATCGGTGAACTCATTTTCATGTAAAGAATTTACGGAATTTCAGCAGTATAAATAGCAAGTTGCATGGTTCCCACAGCTAATGGTACCCTATCCTCGACCTCAGAAGGATGAAGGCCTGAGTTCTCTCTGCCACTGCCGGAGATTGTGGCCTCCTGGTGACTCAACGCTCTCACTTGTAGAGGCTTAGCTCACTGAGCCATCTTCCCGTCATCTACAGCCTTGACTAGCTCGTTCTATGGTCGCAAACCAACACATCTTACTACAAGCACTATGCAGCTCTTGAATCAAAGATTCTGGCCTCCTCGGTACACGACTTGATATTTAAAGGTTTTGTTGTGTTACGCCTCTTGCTCTGCGGGATACTAGTATAAGATAACTGGTCCACAATGCTGCATTACAAAGGTTTTACAAAGAAATGTCCATCAAACATTTGTGGCAAATTACTAAACTATCACCTAGATACAAACACAGCGGGCTTATTGCGAGTCCGGCGGTCCTTGGGCCCGCCGTACCTGCTGTGGCGGTCTGAACTCCGCCGTCCCAGCGGAGGGGCTTCGTGAGCAAATCTTGTGTGTTTTGCTGTTCACCTTATGTGGGAAGGGTATACCCAGACGTGAGTCCCTTGCTCACTTTGCCACTGGATTCAAGATATCCGGGCTGAAGGCGGCTGATAGCCAGAAACCGGTCCTCGGAAGCTTGTTTCCGGTCCAGGGAAGACCTGGCTTGGCAGTTCGGGCTGGACTGTTCCCATGAGGCACAGGGTCAGACTGATTTGCATATGGCCATGTCTGAACTGGGATGGTGGAGTGAGCTAAAGAATGGTGATGGATTAAACCCAGATCAGTTGACTGGAGGTGAGTGTTTGATTTGCTCAAACGCTCCGTCCATCATCCCCTTTTGTATCGCTTTGTTCGCTCTAAGTGTGGCAGGGTATGCTCAGACGTGAGTCCCTTGCTCACTTGGCCACTGGATTCAAGCAAGCCGGGCTGAAGACGGCTGATAGCCAGAAACCGGTCCTCGGATGCTTGATTCCGGTCCAGGGAAGACATGGCTTGGCAGTTCGGGCTGGACTGTTCCCATGAGGCACAGGGTCAAGACTGATTTGCATATAGCCATGTCTGAACTGGGGTGGCTGAGTGAACTAAAGAATGGTGATGGATTAAACCCAGATCGGTGACTGGGGGTGAATGTTTTGCCATTGTGCAACATTCCGTCCATCATCTTGTGTGTTTTCCCGTCAAGCTGTAAGCACATACTAAAGGACAGAGTACCTGAACCTCTCTGCAGTAAACAGGCACATTGGGACAGAGAAACAACACTTTCCAGCTCTAAACAGGCACTGTGGGACAGAGTAAATACACCTGTCAGCTGTATAGAGGTACTATAGGACAGAGTACCTGCACTACTCAGCAGTAAATAGGTACTGTGGGACAGAGAACCTGCCCTTCTCAGTAGTAAAGTGGTACTGTTAGACAGAGTACCTGCACTTCTCAACAGAAAACAGGTACTGTGGTACAAAAAAAACTACACTTCTCAGCTGTAAACAGGTATTATGCGACAGATTACCTGCACGTCGCGTCTGTTAACAATTTCTTTGGGACAGTGTACCTGCACTTCTCAGTAGTAAAGTAGGATTGATGGACAGAGTACCTGCACTTCTCAGCTGTAAACAGGTACTGCTGGACAGAGTACCTGCACATCAAAGCTATAAAAAGTTACTGTGGGACAGAGTACCTGCTCAGCTTTAAACAGTTACTGCTTGTCAGATGTAAACATGTACAATTGAACAGAGTACCAGCACTTCACAGCTATAAGCAGTTACTATGGGACAAAGTACCTGCACTTGTCAGATGTAAATAAGTACTCTGAGACAGAGTACCTTCACTTGTCAGATGTAAACAGGTGCTATTGAACAGAGTACCTGCATGTCACAGCTATAAACAGTTACTATGGAACAGAGTACCTGCACTTGTCAACTGTATACAGGTACTGCTGGACAGAGAACCTGCACATCAAAGCTATAAACAGTTACTATGTATGGGACAGAGTACCTGCTCAGCTTTAAACAGTTACTGTTGGACAGATTACCTGCGCTTGTCAGATGTAAACATGTACTATGAGACAGAGAACCTGCACTTGTCAGCTGTAAACAAGTACTGTGAGACAGAGTACCTGCTCTTGTCAGATGTAAACATGTACTGTGGGACAGAGAATCCGCACTTGTCAGCTGCAAACAGGTACAATTGAACAGAGTGCCTGCATGTCACAGCTATAAGCAGTCACTATGGGACAGATTACCTGCACTTGTCAGATGTAAACATGTACTATGAGACAGAGTATCTGCACTTGTCGGTTGTAAACATGTACTATGAAACAGAGTATCTGCACTTGCCAACTGTAAACAGGTGCTATTGAATAGAGTACCTGCATGTCACAGCTATAAGCAGTTACTATGAGACAGAGAACCTGCACTTTTCAGCTGTAAACAGGTGCTATTGAACAGAGTACCTGCATGTCACAGCTATAAGCAGTTACTAAGAGACAGAGAACCTGCACTTTTCAGCTGTAAACAGGTGCTATTGAACAGAGTACCTGCATGTCACAGCTATAAGCAGTTACTATGAGACAGAGAACCTGCACTTGCCAACTGTAAACAGGTGCTATTGAACAGAGTACCTGCATGTCACAGATATAAGCAGTTACTATGAGACAAAGAACCTGCACTTTTCAGCTGTGAACAGGTACTATGAGACAGAGTACCTGCACTTGTCGGTTGTAAACATGTACTATGAGACGGAGAACCTGCACTTCTCAGCTGTAAACAGGTACTATGAGACAGAGAACCTGCACTTCTCAGCTGTGAACAGGTACTATGAGACAGAGTACCTGCACTTGTCGGTTGTAAACATGTACTATGAGACAGAGTACCTGCATATCACAGCTATAAGAAGTTACTGTGAAACAGAGTATCTGCACTTGGCAACTGTAAAGAGGTGCTATTGAACAGAGTACCTGCATGTCACAGCTATAATTAGTTGCTATGGGACAGAGTACCTGCACTTATCAGATGTAAACATGTACTATGAGACAGAGAACCTGCCCTTGTTAGCATTAAACAAGTACTATGAGACAGAGAACCTGCCCTTGTTAGCATTAAACAAGTACTATGAGACAGAGAACCTGCACTTTTCAGCTGTGAACAGGTACTATGAGACAGAGTACCTGCACTTGTCGGTTGTAAACATGTACTATGAGACAGAGAACCTGCACTTCTCAGCTGTGAACAGGTACTATGAGACAGAGTACCTGCACTTGTCGGTTGTAAACATGTACTATGAGACAGAGTACCTGCATATCACAGCTATAAGAAGTTACTGTGAAACAGAGTATCTGCACTTGGCAACTGTAAAGAGGTGCTATTGAACAGAGTACCTGCATGTCACAGCTATAATTAGTTGCTATGGGACAGAGTACCTGCACTTATCAGATGTAAACATGTACTATGAGACAGAGAACCTGCCCTTGTTAGCATTAAACAAGTACTATGAGACAGGGAACCTGCCCTTGTTAGCATTAAACAAGTACTATGAGACAGAGAACCTGCACTTTTCAGCTGTGAACAGGTACTATGAGACAGAGTATCTGCACTTGTCGTTTGTAAACATGTACTATGAGACAGAGAAACTGCACTTCTCAGCTGTGAACAGGTACTATGAGACAGAGTACCTGCACTTGTTGGTTGTAAACATGTACTATGAGACAGAGTACCTGCATATCACAGCTATAAGAAGTTACTGTGAAACAGAGTATCTGCACTTGGCAACTGTAAAGAGGTGCTATTGAACAGAGTACCTGCATGTCACAGCTATAATTAGTTGCTATGGGACAGAGTACCTGCACTTATCAGATGTAAACATGTACTATGAGACAGAGAACCTGCCCTTGTTAGCATTAAACAAGTACTATGAGACAGATAACCTGCCCTTGTTAGCATTAAACAAGTACTATGAGACAGAGTACCTGCACTTGTCGGTTGTAAACATGTACTATGAGACAGAGTACCTGCATATCACAGCTATAAGAAGTTACTGTGAAACAGAGTATCTGCACTTGCCAACTGTAAACAGGTGCTATTGAACAGAGTACCTGCATGTCACAGCTATAATTAGTTACTATGAGACAGAGAACCTGCCCTTGTTAGCATTAAACAAGTACTATGAGACAGAGAACCTGCCCTTGTTAGCATTAAACAAGTACTATGAGACAGAGAACCTGCATGTCACAGTTATAATTAGTTGCTATGGGACAGAGTACCTGCACTTGTCAACTGTATACAGACAGGTACTGTAGGAAAGAGTACCTGCACTTCGCAGCTTCCATTGTTGCAGCAGGTGCAGTGGCACCGGGCACAGAGGCATGAGGGATCCACTGAGCCCTGATCATTCCTGTATTTCACACTATGGGGCGAGGGGAGAGGGGGCATCATATCCTTCCTTGCAATAGGGTCCAGGACCAATGCCAGCTGGCTATGCCACCGGTAGGGGGCCTTACCTTTTCCAGTAATCCCCCGAACATCTGGAGCTGCCTTTCTACTGGTGTTTCCTACTGGTGTCCGTGTGCCAGCTTCCTTTGAAAACAAGCATTTGCAATGCAATTGGTCTTGCATTTTAGAACCTTAAACCTACTGGTGTAGTAAATGTCTATGTCTTTTATTATTGCAGGGTGTTTTAAACACATAAATAAAAGACATTGTTATTTACAATGCCAATATCTCAAAATCTCGCAATTGTGGGACCTATTGCATTGCAAATGCTTGTTAAACAACCTGTTATGGTGGGGGGGGACTGCCCACCAAAGAGTTGGTCCGGTCTTTCGCCCTGATCCCTTGCTCCATGCCCCCTGGGGCTCGTATAGAAACATTTTCCAGAGCTGGCACTGCCACCAGTCCAGCCCTGATAGCTTTGTAAATATTTCACAAACAAGCCTTGCTACAAAAATGTGCGCCCTCATGACTCGAACCCCCGCACAGCTTTGCAGAAGTATTGCATCAATGCCAGGCTTTTCCAAAACGGAGATGCTGGCACAGCTCTGCCAATGCACCTCAAGTCTGACTTTTAGCGCAAGAGTAATGCATGTTAGGTCAGGGTAATGAATCCCTGTAACGCGCAGTAAAGAGTACGCCTTTACCGTGCAATGAGTGACAACTTGCAACTTGTCCTCGGTTGACAAACTTTGAAGGTGAAACCACACCTGCGTTGGTGAAGTGTTGTGATTTCACCAAGAAGGTGCCCTATCCAGGCGCATCCTGCCACCCAGCACCTTCGATCCTGCTTATTTAAATTAATGAAAAGCAGCGATCAGATTTTGGGCGCGCTGCGTCGGACCATCCTGTGGGTGCGTGTGGTACATTGTTAAAGTTGCAAAGTTACCCAAAAAACATCTGCCATTGCTAAAGCTGGCTTCAAAGTAGGGGTCTTCAGAAGGATTAATCAAGGAGCTCTCCCAAAGGGCTCGTGGGCCACATGCATCAAAGGAAAAACCGGTCGCAAACGGGGAGATTCTCAGAATCTGCCCCTTTGCGACTGGTATTTTTGCATATGGGTGCATTTTTCGAAGTGCTATGTTAAACACACACATGCCTTTGAGGAATGTGTGTGCGCAACATGTGTGCACTTCACAATTTCAGGGGTGCAACAGGGTGTTCTTTTTTGGCACCCTTGCACACTTGAAATTGCATGCGCAATTTGCGAGTACCTAATGGGTACTCGTAAATTGCACATGAAATTCCCATTGATTCCTATGGGGTTAAAGGCTCCTAGGAATGAATGGGAATCAATTTGCGATTTGCGATTAAGGAATTTTAAGGAATCGTATTACTTTGTGCAAATCCTACATGCATTGAATTTTGCGATTTCTAAATAATAAATCAGTCAAATTCGCTATTTAGAAATCGAAAAATGCGGGCTTGATGCATGTGCCCCTAGGAGAGCAATACAGTAAGGACACGGGTAAACGGTCCAGTCCTTATGAGCGGAAACAAATGGTGACAACGCGGTACCAAGGAGCGACTATATAATAAATCGGAAGCCAGCGTTTATGGATGACAATGACAAAAGCCAATTCAAAATATGGGCGGGTAGTGGGCGGGGCTTCAAAGCCAAACTCCACTTCTGCATGCCTCGCAGACTGAGCCGCGGATGCGCGCTGCCCTAGGCTCGACCTAAAAAGTAAAGAGAAGGCACCCTGCTGAGCCCGAGGATGACGTCAAACTACGCATGTTCAGTGTGTGTTCACGCTCGCCCCTCCCCATCACCTAGTGTATGCGCAACCAATAAGCAATTAAATCATCCTCCACCCACCACCGTGACGTGCTCTGCTGAACCCCCACTATTGTTTTTAAGCCCCTACGCGCCCCTATGTAATGTGAGCGCTGTACCTGTGTCACACTTTACAACTTGTACATTTGCAACAATTGTATCTGTTTGTATCTCTTCCTTGAGTGACTTTACAACTTGTACATTTGCAATGTTTTCTGTTTGTATCTTTTATGTAACGCATGTGATCCTAAATCCTTATTTAGTGCAACTGGTTCTTTTGTAAAGCGCTCTGACACCTTTGGGTAATGTTCACGCTATAAAAAATAGCATTACATAAATAAATAAATGAGTATACCCACCGGGCGGTGTAAGAAATAAATACATCAAATAGTATCAGATGGCACTCTTCTGGCACTCGCAGCTGCGTTTTTAATGCTGTCCTCTGGGGGGCGCTGTCAGCTTGATTTTGTGTTCACTTCCCAGAGCTGGAATTAGTCTCACTTTGTGACCAAGGGCTCTTCTCAAAGTGAAATGTTCAATGACGTCGGAGCATTCGAAGTCATTTCAGTGCTTTTGGGTCACTCTTTTGAAATTATGTAATTACACCTGTTTGCGTAATTATGAGGAATTTGACACAAATGTCCCACTGCAGAAGCCCAGGAGCACCAAACGGAGGGAATGTAAGCGGCTGCCGCTGCTGGTCACGTTTTCTTGCATTTACTCTTATTCTATTATTGCAAAATACACCCTCTGAGTATTTTGCAAGAAGAAGATATTGCTAAATGATTGGTTACACTCTATGTAATCTCACGTCATTTTGCTGTAATTTTGCGTAATTACTCTACCTCTTCCTACTGCTAAGACCTAAAAAAAAATAAAAAAATCCTTCCCTCTTTTATTCCTCCACTATCCTTTTCAATACAAATTTACAGACTAACATGTTCACTTCTCAAATTCCATATTCAACTATACTAATATACTGCCAAAATAACTGAATTGCATATCTACTACTCAAATTACTTCATATTTATACTAATTTTCAACACTAATCCTTTATGGGTTCCGGAGTGGCGTGCTACTCGCCAGAAAAGCGCTTCAACACCAATCAGGGTTAACAAGTGCTATATGAATGCAAACCTTTCTTTCCCCTTTTATCCCTCCGCTATCCTTCTCACTCCAAGTAACTGACTAATATCCACCACTGAAATTACTTTATATTTCACCATATTAATTCACCACTAATCCTCTATAGGCTCCCTGAATAGCGTGCGTCAACAAGCGAGCGATAAATAAATACAAACCTTTGTCCTACTCTATCCTTCTGCTATCATTCCAAATCCAAATAACTGACTAACCTATCCACCACTTAAAATGTACTTGCATGTTTCACTATACTAATTCAACACTAATCCTCTGTGGGTCCTGGAGTAGCTTGCTACTCGCCGAAAAAGCACTGGCAGGGAAATGGTGGCCCCCGGCTCTGTTCCACTTCCAAACACCCTGACCCCTCCCCCCCTCCCCCTTCACTGGTCTCCGCGCCTCCTGGTTCCTGATTGGCTTTTTAATTCCCTACCCACTGCTGGCCCGCCGGTACAGGCGTATATAACATTGCAAGCAAAATGAAGAGAATTTGAGTACACAAATCTGGGGGCATATTACCAATGATTAGCGATATTTATCGCTAACGAGGCTTAGTAACGATTTTTTTAACGCTATGCATTGCTGGAAATTATCGCAGAGATAACTTGCTATTAACAAGGTTTATCTCAAAAGTGATAAAAATCCTTGCGCTAACTGCCAAATGAGAGATTATCGCTGGAAAACCAACGATAATCTCTCGAAGTTTGGCGTTAGCTTGATGATAGGGGCTCACAAACTTAGCCATGATATCCACCTTCCATAGGATATCATGGCTAAGTCAGGAAAATACCAGGTGTAAAAAAAGCAGTGTTAACCGCGGTTAGCGCTGCTTTTTTTATCACTAACAGGGTTAGCGAAATCCTTGATAATAGGAGAAATGTCGCTTAACAACATTTCTCCTATTATTTTTCTTTGGAACGCCCCCTTTGCATCTCATTAGAGATGCAAGGGGAAGCGTAGAGAAAAAGGGTGCTAACATGCGAATTTGCGTGTTACCACCCTGTTGCTGATAGGGAGATAATGTTATCTCCGCTTTCTTGGCTTTTAAAGTAAAAAAAGTGGAGATAAATCCCTTGATAATATGCCCTCTGGTTATTCGAAACAAAAGAGAAAGGCGGCTCAGCAGGCTTTCGTAGCGTCACAGGAAGGAGCAATCTGGCTCCTCCTCCTAAATTTTATCGTTCTGAGACGAATTCGGAAGGGTAGGAGCAGCCGCAGTTACTGATCATCTAACGCCTTTTCTGGACGTTTTATTAAAACACCTTCCTGAGCTCCGGGGGGCTCCACCCCGCCCGGACCCCCTCTTCCGGGGGCCCCCTACCTACGCTCCCTGCCCAGGGCCGCCATGAGCCTAGAGCGGCCCCCGCACAAACACACACAAAGCACATGGGCGCGCAGCGCTTAGAAGTGCAGGAAGCGCTGCATTAACAGCAGAAGGTGCGGCAAGGCTGCGCTGCCCGCTCCCTCCACCAGAGGGGGCTGCAGGATTGTTTACGGACACCAGGCGCTGCTCCAGCTCGGGTCAGTGTGAGGGACACAGAAAGGCCCCATGGAAAGCCTCAGAAAGGGCGGCCGTGGGCGGCGGCCCCGGGGGGGGGGGGGCCTGAAAGCAGTCCTTGTTCCCTGGAGGGGTCTGGGGCCACCGAGAATGGTGACTATTGTCCCCCAGGGACATTTCGGCCTTTCCACCTCCCACCACTGGCCAGCGGGCGGGGGCAGAAGAGGGGGGGCATGGAGCGGAAAATCAGCAGGGGGGGGGGTCACCGACAGACCGTCCTCTCGGGTATAAATGTGACTGCCTAGCAAGGATTACATCCCACTTTATCTTTTGTTCTCTCATTTATGCTTAATTAATTCTATTCATTGTATTAAAACTCTCTGTCCGGCTGGACAGTGTACACATATAGTATCTATTTGGGTCTATACTTTATTTGTCACTGTATAAAATTCTTAGTTACTCATCGGGTTCCTTTGTTTGTTTAAAACACACATAGAAAGGATGGCTGCTCGCTGGAGGCTGAGGGAGGGGAAGGCCAGGGCTGGCAGGATGGCTCCCTCTCCGCAGGGCTGGGGCGGGGTCAGTTGAGGAGGTGGATGGTGGTGCCTAGTAAAGGTTGTTTTGATCCCGGAGCTGTGGTGCTAATCACTTGCTCTACGCCCGCAGGTGAGGCCGGGACACATCTCACCTGCGGCCGGGGGGGCGGAGGAGGACAACAGGCAAGACTCCTCCCTCTGTGTGTGCAGCATGTCTCATCCAGAGCCTAAAGGAACATGATCACACCCCCCATCCGGATGCAACACCCCTGGATGCCCGTGCCAGCCCGCGCCATCTTCAAAACCAGAGCGTCATTTACAAAGCCAAAGGACCAGCACCCCGTACCTTCAGACCAGCACCCCCTTATCTTCAGAGCAGCACCCCCTATCTTCAGACCAGCACCTCCTCATCTTCAGACCAGCACCCCCTGATCTTCAGACCAGCACCCCCTATCTTCAGACCAGCACCCCCGTACCTTCAGACCAGCACCCCGTATCTTCAGGTCAGGACCCCCTATCTTCAGACCGGCACCCCCAATTTTCAGACCAGCACCCCCAATCTTCAGAGAAGCACCCCCTTATCTTCAGAGCAGCACCCCTTCATCTTCAGACCAGCACCCCCTATCTTCAGACCAGCACCCCCTGATCTTCAGACCAGCACCCCCTATCTTCAGACCAGCACCCCCTGATCTTCAGACCAGCACCCCCTATCTTCAGACCAGCACCCCCTGATCTTCAGACCAGCACCCCCTATCTTCAGACCAGCACCTCCTATCTTCAGACCAGCACCCCCTATCTTCAGACCAGCACCCCCTTATCTTCAGACCAGCACCCCTTATCTTCAGACCAACACCCCCTTATCTTAAAACCAGCACCCCCTTATCTTCAGACCAACTCCCCCATCTTCAGACCAGCACCCCCTATCTTCAGACCAGCACCCCCCTGATCTTCAGACCAGCACCCCCTTATCTTCAGACCAGCACCCCTTGTCTTCAGACCAACACCCCCTTATCTTCAAACCAGCACCCCCTATCTTCAGACCAGCACCCCCTATCTTCAGAGGAGCACCCCCTTATCTTCAGACCAACTCCCCCATCTTTAGACCAGCACCCTCCTATCTTCAGACCAGCACCCCCTTATCTTCAGACCAGCACCCCCTATCTTTAGACCAGCACCCTCCTATCTTCAGACCAGCACCCCCTTATCTTCAGACCAGCACCCCCTTATCTTCAGACCAACACCCTCCCATCTTCAGACCAGCACCTTCTATCTTCAGACCAGCACCCCTATCTTCAGACCAACACCCCCTTATCTTCAGACCAGCACCCCCTTATCTTCAGACCAGCACCTCGTATCTTCAGACCAACACCCCCTTATCTTCAGACCAGCACCCCGTATCTTCAGACCAACACCCCCTTATCTTCAGACCAGCACCCCCTTATCTTCACACCAGCACCCCCTATCTTCAGACCAGCACCCCCTATCTTCAGACCAACACCCCCTTATCTTCAAACCAGCACCCCCTATCTTCAGACCAACACCCCCTATCTTCAGACCAGCACCCCCTATCTTCAGAGGAGCACCCCCTTATCTTCAAACCAGCACCCCCTTATCTTCAGACCAACTCCCCCTTATCTTCGGACCAGCACCCCCCTATCTTCAGACCAACACCCCCTTATCTTCAAACCAGCACCCCCTTATCTTCAGACCAACTCCCCATCTTCAGACCAGCACCCCCTTATCTTCAGACCAGCACCCCCTATCTTCAGAGCAGCACCCTCCTATCTTCAGACCAGCACCCCCTATCTTCAGAGCAGCACCCTCCTATCTTCAGACCAGCACCCTCCTATCTTCAGACCAACTCCCCCTTATCCTTAGACCAGCACCCCCTTATCTTCAGACCAGCACCCCCTTATCTTCAGACCACCACCCCCTATCTTCAGACCAGCACCCCCTATCTTCAGACCAGCACCCCCTATCTTCAGACCAGCCCCCCTTATCTTCAGACCAGCACCCCATTATCTTCAGACCAACTCCCCCATCTTCAGACCAGCAACGCCTATCTTCAGAGCAGCACCCCCTTATCTTCGATCAGCACCCCCTATCTTCAGACCAGCACCCCCTTATCTTCAGACCATCACCCCCTCCTATCTTCAGACCAGCACCCTCCTACCTTCAGACCAGCACCCCCTTATCTTCAGACCAACTCCCCCATCTTCAGAGCAGCACCCCCTTATCTTCGATCAGCACCCCCTTATCTTCAGACCATCACCCCCTGATCTTCAGACCAGCACCCCCTTCTCCCTGTATCTTCAGACCAACATCCCCTATCTTCAGAGCAGCACCCTCCTATCTTCAGACCAGCACCCCCTTATCTTCAGACCAACACCCCGTATCTTCAGACCAACACCCCCTTATCTTCAGACCAGCACCCCCTCTCTTCAGACCAGCACCCCCTTATCTTCAGACCAGCACCCCCTATCTTCAGACCAGCACCCCCTCTCTTCAGACCAGCACCCCCTTATCTTCAGACCAGCACCCCCTCTCTTCAGACCAGCACCTCCTATCTTCAGACCAGCACCCCCTATCTTCAGAACAGCACCCCCTATCTTCAGACCAGCACCCCCTATCATCAGACCAGCACCCCCTATCATCAGACCAGCACCCCCTATCTTCAGACCAACTCCCCCTTATCTTCAAACCAGCACCCCCTTATCTTCAGACCAACTCCCCCATCTTCAGACCAGCACCCCCTATCTTCAGACTAGCACCTCCTATCTTCAGACCAGCACCCCCTATCTTCAGAGCAGCACCCTCCTATCTTCAGACCAGCACCCTCCTATCTTCAGACCAACTCCCCCTTATCTTCAGACCAGCACCCCCCTATCTTCAGACCAACACCCCCTTATCTTCAAACCAGCACCCCCTTATCTTCAGACCAACTCCCCCATCTTCAGACCAGCACCGCCTATCTTCAGAGCAGCACCCCCTTATCTTCGATCAGCACCCCCTATCTTCAGACCAGCACCCCCTTATCTTCAGACCAGCACCCCCTTATCTTCAGACCATCACCCCCTGATCTTCAGACCAGCACCCCCTTATCTTCAGACCATCACCCCCTGATCTTCAGACCAGCAACCCCTATCTTCAGACCAGCACCCCCTATTTTCAGACCAGCACCCCCTATCTTCAGACCTGCACCCTGTATCTTCAGAGCAGCACCCCCTATCTTCAGAGCAGCACCCTCCTATCTTCAGACCAACTCACCCATCTTTAGACCAGCACCCCGTATCTTCAGACCAACACCCCCTTATCTTCAGACCAGCACCCCCTATCTTCAGACCAACACCCTCCTATCTTCAGACCAACTCCCCCTTATCTTCAGACCAGCACCCCCTATCTTCAGACCAGCACCTCCTATCTTCAGACCAGCACCCCCTATCTTCAGACCAGCACCCCGTATCTTCAGACCAACACCCCCTTATCTTCAGAGCAGCACCCCCTTATCTTCAGACCTGCACCCTCCTATCTTCAGACCAGCACCCCCCTATCTTCAGACCAACACCCCCTTATCTTCAGAGGAGCACCCCCTTATCTTCAGACCTGCACCCTCCTATCTTCAGACCAACTCCCCCTTATCTTCAGACCAGCACCCCCCTATCTTCAGACCAACACCCCTTATCTTCAAACCAGCACCCCCTTATCTTCAGACCAACTCCCCCATCTTCAGACCAGCACCCCTTCTCTTCAGACCAGCACCTCCTATCTTCAGACCAGCACCCCGTATCTTCAGACCAACACCCCCTTATCTTCAGACCAGCACCCCCTATCTTCAGATCAGCACCCTCCTATCTTCAGACCAGCACCACCTATCTTCAGACCAGCACCCCTTTATCTTCGGAGCAGCACCCCTATCTTCAGACCAGCACCCCCTATCTTCAGATCAGCACCCTCCTATCTTCAAGTTCAAGTTCAAGTTCAAGAATTTGTATAGCGCACTACTCACCCGGAGGGTCTCAAGGCGCTTGGGGAGGGGGTTCATTATTTATCGAATAGCCAGGTTTTAAGTTCTTTTCTGAAGGAGATGTGGTTCTGAGTGAGGCGGAGGTGAGTGGGGAGTGAGTTCCAGTTCTTGGCCGCTAAGTAGGAGAAGGATCTACCTCCCATGGTGGACCTTTGGATACGTGGGACTGCGGCGAGGCCTTGATTGGAGGATCTTAGTTGGCGGGTGGGTGTATAGAAGGATAGTCGAGTGTTGAGGCATTCGGGTCCTAGTTTGTAGAGGGCCTTGTGTGCGTGGGTGAGGAGACGGAATGTTATTCTCTTGTTGACGGGAAGCCATTGTAGGTTTTTCAGGTGGCCGGTAATGTCATCTTGGCGAGGGATGTCCAAAATGAGTCTTGCCGATGCGTTTTGGATGCGTTGGAGTTTTTTCTGTAGTTTGGTTGTAATTCCGGCATAGAGGGTGTTTCCGTAGTCTAGTCGACTAGTAACCAGTGCATGGGTGACAGTCTTTCTTGTCTCGGTGGGGATCCAATGAAAGATTTTTTTGAGCATACGAAGTACGTTGAAGCAGGAGGATGAGACGGCGTTGACTTGTCTGGTCATTGAGAGGGAGGAGTCAAGGATGAAGCCTAGGTTACGTGCGTGGTCTGTGGGTATGGGTGCGGAGCCCAGATCCGAAGGCCACCATGAGTTTTTCCCAGGCAGAGGGGGAATATCCTAGGATGAGCACTTCCGTTTTGTCTGAGTTAAGTTTTAGGCGGCTGTTTTTCATCCATATGGCTACTTCTTTCATGCCTCCGTGTAGGTTGGTTTTGGCGATGTTGGGGTTTTTGATGAGGGAAAGGATCAGCTGGGTGTCGTCAGCGTAGGAGATAATGTTGAGGTTGTGTTGTCGCGCGATGGAAGCGAGTGGACTCATGTAAACGTTGAAGAGGGTGGGACTAAGTGATGATCCTTGTGGTACACCGCAGATGACGTCGGTGGCCTCTGATTTGAATGGGGGGAGGCGAACTCTCTGGGTTCTTCCTGCGAGGAACGAGATGATCCAGTCCAAGGCTTTACCTATTATGCCGATGTTGCTGAGGCGTTGTATGAGGGTGCTGTGACAGACAGTGTCGAAGGCGGCGGAGAGGTCGAGTAGAATGAGGGCCACTGTTTCTCCGTTGTCCAGTAGTGTTCGGATGTCGTCTGTTGCTGCGATGAGGGCGGTTTCGGTGCTGTGTTTGGCTCTAAAGCCGGATTGATATGGATCGAGGGAGTTGTTGGATTCCAGGAAGGTGGCGAGTTGGCTATTGACGGCTTTCTCAATGACTTTGGACGGGAATGGGAGGAGGGATATGGGGCGGTAGTTTTTAAGTTCAGAGGGGTCTGCTCTGGGTTTCTTCAGGAGGGCGCTGACTTCGGCATGTTTCCAGCTTTCTGGGAAGGTAGCAGAGTTGAAGGAGTAGTTGATGACATCACGGAGATGGGGTGCGATGATGGAGTCTGCTTTGTTGTAGATGTGGTGGGGACATGGGTCGGTTGGCGAGCCAGAGTGGATGGAATTCATTAGGCGGATGGTGTCTTCAGTGATGATTGGGTTCCAGGCGTTGAGGTAGTTGGAGTGCGGTTTAGGTTCTGAGGGTGGTGGAGAGGATTGTTCTTTGGAGCTGTTTTCGAAGCTGTTATGTATGTCAGCAATTTTGTTGTAGAAGAAGGAGGATAACGAGTCGCAGAGGTCTTGGGAGGGAGTGATGTCATTAGAAGCTGCGGTGGGGTTGGTGAATTCCTTGACGATGTTGAATAATTCCTTGCTGTTATGGGCGTTGTTGTCGAGTCGATTCTTGAATGCTGATTTCTTGGTGGATCGAATCAACTGGTGGTGTTTGCGGGTGGCTGACTTGAAGGTGGTCATGTTTTCGGTGGTTGGGTTTTTTCTCCATGTTTTCTCGAGAGTACGGCATAGCTTCTTGGATTTCTTGAGGTCATCGTTGAACCAGGGTGCCTTTTTGCTGTCTTGTATGGTGTGATGGTTTTTCAAGGGTGCTAATTCGTCAGCGCTGTGAGTGATCCATTGTTTGAATTTGATGGCAGCTTGGTTTGGGTCCGATGAGAGGGCGGGTGGGTTTTGGTTGAGCGATGTGAGGAGTTGGTCGGTGGTGATTTTGTTCCATTTTCTCCGGGGGATAGGTTGTGGGGGGTTGTGGAACGAGGTGGTTTTGTAGCCGAAGTGAACACAACAGTGGTCCGTCCAGTGGAGAGCTGTGGTGTGATCGAAGGAGATGTGTCTGCTGGAGGTGAAGATTGGGTCGAGCGTATGTCCGGCTACATGGGTGGGGGTGTCAACAAGTTGTTTGAGGCCGAGATTGGCCAAGTTGTCAAGAAGGGTGGTGGTGTTGTTGTTGTTTATCTTTTCCAGGTGGAAGTTTAGGTCTCCTAGTAGAATGTAGTCCTCGGAGGGGAGGGCATGTGGACTGATAAAGTCGGTGATGTTTTCGCTGAATTGTTTACGGGTTCCTGGTGGCCTGTAGATGAGGGTGCCTCTGAGTGTGGTCCTAGGATCGGTGTGGATCTGGAAGTGGAGGTGTTCGGCGGTTGTAAGGTTATCGTCGGAGCTGGTCGTGATTTTGATGGTGTTCTTATGGACGATGGTGATGCCTCCTCCTGTTTGGACGGTGCGGTCTTTTCGGATGATCTTGTAATTGTCTGGGATGGCAATGGCGATGTCGGGTGTTGACGATGCGTTCATCCAGGTTTCAGTAAGGAAGGCGACGTCCGGTGATGATGTGTTGAGTAGATCCCAGAGTTCAGTGGCGTGTCTGTGGACCGAGCGGGTATTCAGCAGGATGCATTTCAGGTGGTTAGGGTCGGGGCTGTGTTTGGAGGAAGTGGGTTTGGTGTGGGTCCTGAAGCAGGTGAACTTGCAGGAGTGACAGTCGAATGGACCGTGGGTACGACCTGGGGCGGCTTCGCAGTATTGTGGTGTGCGTCCGGGGTTAAGGGTAAAGGGGTAGCAGCATCATACGTTATGCGGTTGGAGTGGGTTTTGCGAGGACCAGGGGGTCTGGCGCTGGGCGCGGTCCAGGCGCGGACGGGCGCAGACGGGCTTACCTTTGGCGCACCTTCGGCGCGCATGGGGCGCGGCCGCTGCGCGTGAACGCTACGCGCAGAGGCATCTGTCATATGTGGATAGTGGAAGGGGAGGGGCGAGGGAGGGTCAGCTGGAAGGCGGGAGCGGGGCGGAGCTACGGGCCGGGAGGCACAGACACAAAATGGCGGCAAAAACAAACGAGAACACGGGGCGAGTGTTTATGTGCAAGCAGGCAAGGATCTTCACAACCTTTAAAGCGGACTTCTAATTAAATTAAAGCGCTACAGTAAAATGCCAGCACGATCACACAACAATGAATCAGGCACAAATACAATATGTTGGCATAAGCAGAACAGCAATGAATCAGGCACCAATTGTAACGCGCTGTAACAATGCAATAAGCGCTACGCTTTAAAATGATGCACAGAGCGTTGAAGATTGAAATGACCCAGAGCAGCAAAGCAGCTAAGCGCTACGATACCCGTTGGCCAGGGGAGCGTGGGGGAGCGACCGCTACTGCCAGAGACAGGACGGTCTTCAGACCAGCACCACCTATCTTCAGAGCAGCACCCTCCTATCTTCAGACCAGCACCCCCTATCTTCAGACCAACACCCCCTTATCTTCAAACCAGGACCCCCTTATCTTCAGACCAGCACCCCCTATCTTCAGAGGAGCACCCCCTTATCTTCAGACCTGCACCCTCCTATCTTCAGACCAACTCCCCCTTATCTTCAGACCAGCACCCCCCTATCTTCAGACCAACTCCCCCTTATCTTCAGACCAGCACCCCCCTATCTTCAGACCAACACCCCCTTATCTTCAAACCAGCACCCCCTTATCTTCAGACCAACTCCCCCATCTTCAGACCAGCACCCCTTATCTTCAGACCAGCACCTCCTATCTTCAGACCAGCACCCCTATCTTCAGTTCAACACCCCTTATCTTCAGACCAGCACCCCCTATCTTCAGAGCAGCACCCCCTTATCTTCAGAGCAGGACCCCCTTATCTTCAGACCAGCACCCCGTATCTTCAGACCAACTCCCCCTTATCTTCAGACCAGCACCCCCTATCTTCAGGACAGGACCCCCTATCTTCAGAGCAGGACCCCCTATCTTCAGATCAACTGAGCACCTGCGGTGGTTCTGGGGTCACCCGCAGCCTGGGCGCCCTCACACTGCAGACTCAGAAGTGTGAACAAGAAAAAACAAGGCACCCAGGGTCTGGGACAACATTCGGGTCACATCTGTGTGCTGCACGCAGTGTGTGCAGCGTGCCCGGGGTGCACTTTAGGACACGGCAGCCAGCCTTGCAGAGTGTGCACAAAGGGTTAACCTCGTTAGCCGGCGCAGACTTGGACCCCTCGCCCCCCTCCCGCCCCCGCGCCCTCCCAGGGCACTAATGAACCATGAGATTGAAAGCATTGATCACTGCCCGAGCCCTGCGCCTGGCTCGCGCCCCTGCTCAAGGTCACACGGTGCATAGGAGCCGGACCCCGGGTCACAGACTCATCAGAAGTGGGGGTCCCTCCCTCTGCTCAAGGTCACACGGTGCATCGGAGCCGGACCCCGGGTCACAGACTCATCGGAAGTGGGGGTCCCTCTGCTCAAGGTCACACGGTGCATCGGAGCCGGCGCTGGCCTAATACCTGGCGTGGGCTCTCCTGGGCCTTCTTTCCCCCCTGGACATCTCCCACCCTCACACCCATGGGTACCCTTCGACAATCACCCGCACATCTCTCTCTGACCCCTGAACACCTCCTGATAGTCACCGTGCACGTCTCCCACTCCTCGTGCGCGTCTCCCACTCCGCGTGCACATATCCCACTCCGCGTGCACATATCACACTCCTCGTGCGCGTCTCCCACTCCTCGTGCACATATCCCACTCCTCGTGCACATCTCCCACTCCCCGTGCACATCTCCCACTCCCCGTATACATATCCCCCTCCCCGTGCACATCTCCCACTCCTCGTGCACATATCCCACTCCTCGTGCTCATATCCCACTCCTCGTGCACATCTCCCACTCCTCGTGCACATATCCCACTCCCGTGCACATCTCCCACTCCTCGTGCACATATCCCACTCCCCGTGCACATATCCCACTCCTCGTGCACATCTCCCACTCCCCGTGCACATCTCCCACTCCCCGTATACATATCCCACTCCCCGTGCACATCTCCCACTCCTCGTGCACATATCCCACTCCTCGTGCTCATATCCCACTCCTCGTGCACATCTCCCACTCCTCGTGCACATATCCCACTCCCGTGCACATCTCCCACTCCTCGTGCACATATCCCACTCCCCGTGCACATATCCCACTCCGCGTGCACATATCACACTCCTCGTGCGCGTCTCCCACTCCTCGTGCACATATCAAACTCCTCGTGCACATCTCCCTCTCCTCGTGGACATATCCCACTCCCCGTGCACATATCCCACTCCCCGTGCACATCTCCCACTCCTCATGCACATCTCCCACTCCTCGTGCACATATCCCACTCCTCGTGCACATCTCCCACTCCTTGTGCATATCTACCACTCCTCATGCACATCTCCCACTCCTCGTGCACATCTCCCACTCCTTGTGCATATCTACCACTCCTCATGCACATCTCCCACTCCTCGTGCACATCTCCCACTCCTTGTGCATATCTACCACTCCTCATGCACATCTCCCACTCCTCATGCACATCTCCCATTCCCCGTGCACATATCCCACTCCTCGTGCACATATCCCACTCCTCGTGCATGTCACCCACTCCTCGTGCACATATCCCACTCCTCGTGCACATCTCCCACTCCTCGTGCACATATCCCACTCCTCGTGCACATATCCCACTCCTCATGCACATCTCCCATTCCCCGTGAACATATCCCACTCCTCGTGCACATCTCCAACTCCTCGTGCACATATCCCACTCCTCGTGCATGTCACCCACTCCTTGTGCACATATCCCACTCCCCGTGCACATCTCCCACTCCTCGTGCACATATCCCACTCCCCGTGCACATCTCCCACTCCTCGTGCACATATCCCACTCCTCGTGCACATCTCCCACTCCTCGTGCACATCTCCCACTCCTCGTGCACATCTCCCACTCCCCGTGCACATATCCCACTCCTCGTGCACATATCCCACTCCTCGTGCACATCTCCCACTCCTCGTGCAAATGTATCTCCCACTCCTCGTGCACGTCTCCCACTACTCGTGCACGTCTGCCACTCCTCGTGCACACCTTCCACTCCATTAGAATACGTGGTAAACATCTGAAGAGCTGCTACAACCCGCAGCTTTATACAATTAAATGCCATTGTGCAGTCTGCATTATGCATGTTTGTCTTCATCTGTCACCCTGCATCTGCAGCTAGTGCCTTGACGCCCCCATCGATGGCAGAAGCGCTTTACAACTACAATAAAGAATGTAAAGTGATAGGCCGTGCTGCACGCTTGGATCGCGGCACCTAGCAGCATAAGCACCGCGTGCTGCTATGTAATGAGAGCTGTGGTATAGTCCGGGCCAATGAATGAAGCATTGTTGCAGTCGCACCATTTGCCGCATAATTATGAATGTTCTGCATTTGCCGCATAATCCATCATCTACCGCATAAACTGCAG
Organism: Lissotriton helveticus; assembly: GCF_964261635.1. Lineage (NCBI taxonomy): Eukaryota > Metazoa > Chordata > Amphibia > Caudata > Salamandridae > Lissotriton > Lissotriton helveticus. Next base: position 508,980,218 of record NC_136060.1, on the reverse strand, counting down.
ATTTTAACACAAATATGTGGTTCCAGCTCAAAGTGATCAAAAGTTACTAAAAGCGCTGGACACGTGTTGCTGCGCGGCTCGAGGCCCTTCCAGAGGTGGGCCGGGCACCTTTCACGGTTATAGCTGTGTTTGGGTGTTAAACTGGTGCCAGAGGGTAGAACGGCATTAACACAGGTAGACATGACAGCATAGTCAAGTCATACTAACATAAAAAATACCGCAATACACCACACAATACCTTATCTTGCTGCATAATGTTGTGAACTCTGCTGCATAATTTTGTCCACCCCCAATTCTAGTGACCCCATGAATGGTGTGCCTTTATAGTGTCAACCACCCCCTTTTGTACCGCTTTTTGCCACCATAAGTGTGGCAGGGTCTGCTCAGACGCGAGTCCCTTGCTCACTTTGCCACTGGATTCAAGCAAGCCTGGCTGAAGACGGCTGAAATGCCAGAAACCGGTTCTCGGAAGCTTGTTTCCGGTCCAGGGAAGGCATGGCTTGGCAGTTCGGGCTGGACTGTTCCCATGAGGCACAGGGTCAGACTGATTTGCATATAGCCATGTCTGAACTGGGGTGGCAGAGTGGGCTAAAGAACGGTGATGGATTAAACCCAGATCTTTTGACTGGGTGTGAGTGTTTGATTGATTCAGATGCTCCGTCCATCACCACCCCCTTTTGTACCGCTTTTGGCCGCCATAAGTGTGGCAGGGTATGCTCAGACTTGAGTCCCTTGCTCACTTTGCCACTGGATTCAAGCAAGCCGGGCTGAAGACGGCTGGAATGCCAGAAACCGGTCCTCAGAAGCTTGTTTCCGGTCCAGGGAAGGCATGGCTTGGCAGTTCGGGCTGGACTGTTCCCATGAGGCACAGGGTCAGACTGATTTGCATATAGCCATGTCTGAACTGGGGTGGCAGAGTGGGCTAAAGAACGGTGATGGATTAAACCCAGATCTTTTGACTGGGTGTGAGTGTTTGATTGATTCAGATGCTCCGTCCATCACCACCCCCTTTTGTACCGCTTTTGGCCGCCATAAGTGTGGCAGGGTATGCTCAGACTTGAGTCCCTTGCTCACTTTGCCACTGGATTCAAGCAAGCCGGGCTGAAGACGGCTGGAATGCCAGAAACCGGTCCTCAGAAGCTTGTTTCCGGTCCAGGGAAGGCATGGCTTGGCAGTTCGGGCTGGACTGTTCCCATGAGGCACAGGGTCAGACTGATTTGCATATAGCCATGTCTGAACTGGGGTGGCAGAGTGGGCTAAAGAACGGTGATGGATTAAACCCAGATCTTTTGACTGGGTGTGAGTGTTTGATTGATTCAGATGCTCCGTCCATCACCACCCCCTTTTGTACCGCTTTTGGCCGCCATAAGTGTGGCAGGGTATGCTCAGACTTGAGTCCCTTGCTCACTTTGCCACTGGATTCAAGCAAGCCGGGCTGAAGACGGCTGGAATGCCAGAAACCGGTCCTCGGAAGCTTGTTTCCGGTCCAGGGAAGACATGGCTTGGCAGTTCGGGCTGGACTGTTCCCATGAGGCACAGGGTCAGACTGATTTGCATATAGCCATGTCTGAACTGGGGTGGCAGAGTGGGCTAAAGAACGGTGATGGATTAAACCCAGATCTTTTGACTGGGTGTGTGTGTTTGATTGGTTCAGATGCTCTGTCCATCACCACCCCCTTTTGTACCGCTTTTTGCCACCATAAGTGTGGCAGGGTATGCTCAGACGTGAATCCCTTGCTCACTTTGCCACTGGATTCAAGCAAGCCGGGCTGAAGACGGCTGAAATGCCAGAAACCGGTTCTCGGAAGCTTGTTTCCGGTCCAGGGAAGACATGGCTTGGCAGTTCGGGCTGGACTGTTCCCATGAGGCACAGGGTCAGACTGATTTGCATATGGCCATGTCTGAACTGGGGTGGCATAGTGAGCTAAAGAACGGTGATGGATTCAACCCAGATCTGTGACTGGGGGCGAGTGTTTGATTTGCTCAAGGGCTCCGTCCATCATCCCCTATGGTATCTTGCTACGGTATGCTATGCCATGCTATGCTATGTTGGTAAAGCCAGGTAGCTGGCAATGGATTGCTATGCAAGGCTGTGCTGTTCTGCGGGGTCTCAGCGCTGGAAGGACTGTGGTAGGTTCCAGCATAGCGCGTTATGCTTCTCTAGTCCGCTGAGTCACGCTCCAGTGGCCCTGTGGTGGTGTGGTATGCAGAGGTCTTGTAGATGCCTCACACATCTTAGAAGCTATGTTATGTTATCCTACAGAATTGACTCACACCTCTAGTAACACTGTATCGTGTTATTCTGTCTTATGCTGCTGCCTTACACTGCCAGTTAACTATACTTCGATCCGGTATGCACCTGTCTCATACCGCTAGTGACACTGTGCCATGCTATGCTGCAAATTCACATCTTCAGAGGTCCTGCTATGCGCCCAACACTTACCTCCAGCTACACTCTACTATGCTACAGTACACACCTGCCTCACACCTCCAGGGATACAGTGCTGTGATATGGTATACGCCCTCCAGGTATACTGTGCTATGATATGGTATGCCCCCTCCTCACACCTCCAGGTATACTGTGCTATGCTATGGTATGCACCTGCCTCACACCTCCAGGTATACTGTGCTATGATATGGTATGCGCCTGCCTCACACCTCCAGGTATACTGTGCTATGATATGGTATGCTCCCGCCTCACACCTCCAGGTATACTGTGCTATGATATGGTATGCGCCTGCCTCACACCTCCAGGTATACTGTGCTATGATATGGTATGCTCCCGCCTCACACCTCCAGGTATACTGTGCTATGATATGGTATGCGCCCGCCTCACACCTCCAGGAATACTGTGCTATGATATGGTATGCGCCCGCCTCACACCGCCAGGTATACTGTGCTATGATATGGTATGCGCCCGCCTCACACCTCCAGGTATACTGTGCTATGATATGGTATGTGCCCGCCTCACACCTCCAGGTATACTGTGCTATGATATGGTATGCGCCCGCCTCACACCTCCAGGAATACTGTGCTGTGATATGGTATGCACCCTCCTCACACCTCCAGGTATACTGTGCTATGATATGGTATGTGGCTGCATCACACCTCCAGGTATACTGTGCTATGATATGGTATGTGGCTGCATCACACCTCCAGGTATATTGTGCTATGATATGGTATGTGGCTGCATCACACCTCCAGGTATATTGTGCTATGATATGGTATGCGCCCGCCTCACACCTCCAGGAATACTGTGCTATGATATGGTATGCGCCCCACACTTACCTCCAGCTACACTCTACTATGCTACAGTACACACATGCCTCACGCCTCCAGCTATACTGTGCTATGATATGGTATGTGCCCGCCTCACACCTCCAGGTATACTGTGCTATGATATGGTATGCGCCCGCCTCACACCTCCAGGAATACTGTGCTATGATATGGTATGCGCCCGCCTCACACCTCCAGGTATACTGTGCTATAATATGGTATGCGCCCGCCTCACACCTCCAGGTATACTGTGCTATAATATGGTATGCGCCCGCCTCACACCGCCAGGTATACTGTGCTATGATATGGTATGCCCGTGCCTCACACCTCCAGGTATACTGTGCTATGATATAGTATGCGCCCTCCTCACACCTCCAGGTATACTGTGCTATGATATGGTATGCCCGTGCCTCACACCTCCAGGTATACTGTGCTATGATATAGTATGCGCCCTCCTCACACCTCCAGGTATACTGTGCTATGATATGGTATGCCCGTGCCTCACACCTCCAGGTATACTGTGCTATGATATAGTATGCGCCCTCCTCACACCTCCAGGTATACTGTGCTATGATATGGTATGCCCGTGCCTCACACCTCCAGGTATACTGTGCTATGATATAGTATGCGCCCTCCTCACACCTCCAGGTATACTGTGCTATGATACGGTATGCGCCCTCCTCACACCTCCAGGTATACTGTGCTATGATATGGTATGCCCCCCTCCTCACACCTCCATCCATACTGAGCTATGATATGGTATGCCCGTGCCTCACACCTCCAGGTATACTGTGCTATGATATGGTATGCGCCCGCCTCACACCTCCAGGAATACTGTGCTATGATATGGTATGCGCCCGCCTCACACCGCCAGGTATACTGTGCTATGATATGGTATGCGCCCGCCTCACACCTCCAGGTATACTGTGCTATGATATGGTATGTGCCCGCCTCACACCTCCAGGTATACTGTGCTATGATATGGTATGCGCCCGCCTCACACCTCCAGGAATACTGTGCTGTGATATGGTATGCACCCTCCTCACACCTCCAGGTATACTGTGCTATGATATGGTATGTGGCTGCATCACACCTCCAGGTATACTGTGCTATGATATGGTATGTGGCTGCATCACACCTCCAGGTATATTGTGCTATGATATGGTATGTGGCTGCATCACACCTCCAGGTATATTGTGCTATGATATGGTATGCGCCCGCCTCACACCTCCAGGAATACTGTGCTATGATATGGTATGCGCCCCACACTTACCTCCAGCTACACTCTACTATGCTACAGTACACACATGCCTCACGCCTCCAGCTATACTGTGCTATGATATGGTATGTGCCCGCCTCACACCTCCAGGTATACTGTGCTATGATATGGTATGCGCCCGCCTCACACCTCCAGGAATACTGTGCTATGATATGGTATGCGCCCGCCTCACACCTCCAGGTATACTGTGCTATAATATGGTATGCGCCCGCCTCACACCTCCAGGTATACTGTGCTATAATATGGTATGCGCCCGCCTCACACCTCCAGGTATACTGTGCTATAATATGGTATGCGCCCGCCTCACACCGCCAGGTATACTGTGCTATGATATGGTATGCCCGTGCCTCACACCTCCAGGTATACTGTGCTATGATATAGTATGCGCCCTCCTCACACCTCCAGGTATACTGTGCTATGATATGGTATGCCCCCCTCCTCACACCTCCATCCATACTGAGCTATAATATGGTATGCGCCCGCCTCACACCTCCAGGTATACTGTGCTATAATATGGTATGCGCCCGCCTCACACCTCCAGGTATACTGTGCTATAATATAGTATGCGCCCGCCTCACACCGCCAGGTATACTGTGCTATGATATGGTATGCCCGTGCCTCACACCTCCAGGTATACTGTGCTATGATATAGTATGCGCCCGCCTCACACCTCCAGGTATACTGTGCTATAATATGGTATGCGCCCGCCTCACACCGCCAGGTATACTGTGCTATGATATGGTATGCCCGTGCCTCACACCTCCAGGTATACTGTGCTATGATATAGTATGCGCCCGCCTCACACCTCCAGGTATACTGTGCTATGATATGGTATGCCCCTCCTCACACCTCCAGGCATACTGTGCTATGATATGCTGTCACACATAACATAACATGCTATGTTATGTTATGCTGTACTCTCACATATGATATGTTATGCTTTGTTATGCTATTTTCTGCTGTCACAAGTGATATGTAATGCTATGTTGTGCTGTGTTTTTACACAAGTTATGTTGTGCTGTCACACATGGTACTCTATCCTATTATGTACTGTCGCATATGCTGTGTTATGCTATGACGCATGCTAAGTTATGCTACGTTGTACTCTCACATATGATATGTTATGCTTTGTTATGCTATGTTCTGCTGTCACACATGCTATGTTATGCTTTCACTCATGCTACGTTATACTAAGTTATGCTATCACATATATGTTATGTTTTGTTATGCTATGTTCTGCTGTCAATCATCTTACGTTATGCTATCACGCATGCTACGTTATACAATGTTGTGCTCTCGCATAGGATATGTTATGCAATGTTGTGCTGTCACACATGCTGTGTTGTGCTATGTTGCACTGTCACACATGCTATGTTATGCTGTGTTCTGCTGTGTTGTAATGTCACAAATGCTATGTTATGTTTTATTCATTTATTGCGCTACCTGACGCAGTGTTGCGCTGTGTTGCACTGTTGTACATGCTATGTTAGGCTGTGTTGCACTGTCACACATGCTATGTTATGCTGTGTTGCACTGTCACACATGCTATGTTATGCTGTGTTGCACTGTCACACATGCTATGTTATGCTGTGTTGCACTGTCACACATGCTATGTTATGCTGTGTTGCACTGTCACAAATGCTATGTTATGCTGTGTTCTGCTGTGTTGTAATGTCACAAATGCTATGTTATGTTTTATTCATTTATTGCGCTACCTGACGCAGTGTTGCGCTGTGTTGCACTGTTGTACATGCTATGTTAGGCTGTGTTGCACTGTCACACTTGCTATGTTATGCTGTGTTGCACTGTCACACATGCTGCGTTATGCTGTGTTGCACTGTCACACATGCTATGTTATGCTGTGTTGCACTGTCACACATGCTATGTTATGCTGTGTTGCACTGTCACACATGCTATGTTATGCTGTGTTGCACTGTCACAAATGCTATGTTATGCTGTGTTGCACTGTCACACATGCTATGTTATGCTGTGTTGCACTCTCACACATGCTATGTTATGCTGTGTTGCACTGTCACACATGCTATGTTATACTGTGTTGCACTGTCACACATGCTATGTTATGCTGTGTTGCACTGTCACACGTGCTATGTTATACTGTGTTGCACCGTCATACATGCTATGTTATGCTGTGTTGCACTGTCACACATGCTATGTTATGCTGTGTTGCGGTGTCACAAATGAATGCTATGTTATGTTTCATTCATTTATTTTGCTACCTGACGCCGTGTTGCGCTGTGCTGCGCTGTCACACTTGCTATGTTGCGCCGTGTTGCGCTGTCACACTTGCTATGTTGCGCCGTGTTGCGCTGTCACACTTGCTATGTTGCGCCTTGTTGCGCTGTGCTGCGCTGTCACACTTGCTATGTTGCGCCTTGTTGCGCTGTGCTGCGCTGTCACACTTGCTATGTTGCACCTTGTTGCGCTGTGCTGCGCTGTCACGCACGCCGCGTCATGCGCACGCCTCCACAACACGCGTCACGCACAGCAGGCCTCACCTCCAGGCTGAGCGCGATCTGCCGGATGTACATCATGTTGAGGTCTTCCAGAATCCACAGCTTGTCCTCCATGTCCAGCAGTCTGTCCGCGCCCACGCTCTGGTGCCACGAGTCCATCTGTCCTGGGCAGGCCTGGCGGCCTTCAGTGCCACATGTGGTGCCCCGGGTCCTTGGCATGGGTGTCCAGGCGCGCCTCACCCCCTAAAACAAGGCAACCTGTGAGCACCCATTGCTGGCAGGAGGGCGGAGGCATGTGGGTGGGGGGCAGGGGGCTGGGGGGAACCTCGGGGCAGGGAGAAGGAAAGTGTCGAGGGAGAAGGGAAGTGTCCAGGGAGGTGGAAAGTGTCCAAAGAGAAGGAAAGTGCCCAGGGAGGTGCCCAAGAAGTGTCCAGCGAGCAGGGAAGTGTCCAGAGAGCAGGGAGGTGTCCAGAGAGCAGGGAGGTGTCCAGCGAGCAGGGGTGCCTCTGGGCAGGGCAGAGGGTTACCCAAGGAGCAGGGGGTGCCTCTGCGCAAGAGAGAGCTGTGCCATGGGAGAAAGGAAGTGTCCAGCGAGCAGGGGAGGAGGGGGTGGCTAGTGGCAGGGCAGGTGGTGCCCAGGGAGCAGGGGAGTCTCTGTGCGCAGGGCGCAGAGGTGTCCAGTGAGTCTCTGTGCGCAGGGCGCAGAGGTGTCCTGTGGGTTCCTGTGTTCAGGGCGCGGAGGTGTCCTGTGAGTTCCTGTGTTCAGGGCGCAGAGGTGTCCAGTGAGTCCCTGTGTTCAGGGCGCAGAGGTGTCCAGTGGGTTCCTGTGTTCAGGGCGCGGAGGTGTCCTGTGAGTTCCTGTGTTCAGGGCGCAGAGGTGTCCTGTGAGTTCCTGTGTTCAGGGCGCGGAGGTGTCCTGTGAGTCCCTGTGTCCAGGGCGCAGAGGTGTCCAGTGAGTCCCTGTGTCCAGGGCGCAGAGGTGTCCAGTGAGTCCCTGTGTCCAGGGCGCAGAGGTGTCCAGTGGGTTCCTGTGTTCAGGGCGCAGAGGTGTCCAGCGGGCAGAGAGGTGCCCAGGGAGATGCCTCTGCGCAGCGCAGACAGGTGCCACCAGCAGGGGCAGGATTCCGGGGCTCACGTGAAGGTCAGCGTGCGTGAACCTAGGGCCCCCCCCCCCGCACGCACCTCACGCCCGGGGCGCACCAGCTACAGTGGAGCCGCGTTGCACGATCGAACCCCCCGCAGCGAGGCCCGCCCCCTGAGCGCACGTCAAGGGCGAGGCCCCTCCTGAAACATCCCACAGAAATGAATAGTCCCCTTATGCAGCGCACTTCAGGGGGTGCCGCCCCCCGCCTTATATAACGCGCGCGCCGGCTCCAGACGGCAGATGTTTCCGGAGCTCGGCGCCTTTTCCTCTGCAGAGAAGTTTCCAAGTTTGGCCGGAATCGTGCTAGAGCTCTGGAGAAGCTGAGGAGAGAGGAAGGGGGCACCCTGGGGGCTGAGAAGAAAGAAAGGGGGCACCCTGGGGGCTGAGGAGAAAAGAAGGGGGCACCCTGGGGGCTGAGGTGCAAGGAAGGGGGCACCCTGGGGCTGAGGAGGAAGAAAGGGGGCACCCTGGGGGCTGAGGAGAAAGGAAGGGGGCACCCTGGGGGCTGAGGAGAAAAGAAGGGGGCACCCTGGGGCTGAGGTGCAAGGAAGGGGGCACCCTGGGGCTGAGTAGGAAGAAAGGGGGCACCCTGGGGGCTGAGGAGAAAGGAAGGGGGCACCCTGGGGGCTGTGAAGGAAAGAAGGGGGCACCCTGGGGGCTGAGGAGAAAAGAAGGGGGCACCCTGGGGCTGAGGAGCAAGGAAGGGGGCACCCTGGGGCTGAGGAGGAAGAAAGGGGGCACCCTCTGGGCTGAGGAGGAAGAAAGGGGGCACCCTGGGGGCTGAGGAGAAAGGAAGGGGGCACCCTGGGGCTGAGGAGAAAGGAAGGGGGCACCCTGGGGGCTGTGGAGGAAAGAAGGGGGCACCCTGGGGGCTGAGGAGAAAAGAAGGGGGCACTCTGGGGGCTGTGGAGGAAAGAAGGGGCACCCTGGGGGCTGAGAAGAAAGAAAGGGGGCACCCTGGGGGCTGAGGAGAAAAAAAGGGGGCACCCTGGGGACTGACGAGGAAGAAAGGGGGCACCCTCTGGGCTGAAGAGGAAGAAAGGGGGCACCCTGGGGGCTGAGGAGAAAGGAAGGGGGCACCCTGGGGGCTGTGAAGGAAAGAAGGGGGCACCCTGGGGGCTGTGGAGAAAGGAAGGGGGCAACCTGGGGGCCGAGGAGAAAGGAAGGGGGCAAGAAGAGACCCCTGGGGGTCTGTGGAGGAAAGAAGGGGGCACCCTGGGGGCTGTGGAGGAAAGAAGGGGGCACCCTCGGGGCTGAGAAGAAAGAAAGGGGGCACCCTGGGGGCTGAGGAGAAAAAAAGGGGGCACCCTGGGGGCTGAGGAGAAAAGAAGGGGGCACCCTGGGGGCTGACGAGGAAGAAAGGGGGCACCCTCTGGGCAGAAGAGGAAGAAAGGGGCACCCTGGGGGCTGAGGAGAAAGGAAGGGGGCACCCTGGGGGCTGTGAAGGAAAGAAGGGGGCACCCTGGGGGCTGAGGAGAAAAGAAGGGGGCACCCTGGGGGCTGTGGGGAAAGGAAGGGGGCACCTTGGGGGCTGTGGAGGAAGGAAGGGGGCACCCTGGGGCCTGTGGAGGAAAGAATTGGGCACCCTGGGGGCTGTGGAGGAAAGAAGGGGGCACCCGGGGGCTGAGAAGAAAGAAAGGGGGCACCCTGGGGGCTGAGGAGAAAAAAAGGGGGCACCCTGGGGGCTGAGGAGAAAAGAAGGGGGCACCCTGGGGGCTGTGGAGAAAGGAAGGGGGCACCTTGGGGGCTGTGGAGGAAGAAAGGTGGCACCCTAGGGGCTGTGGAGGAAGGAAGGGGCACACTGGGGGCTGTGGAGGAAGAAAGGGGCATCCTGGGGGCTGTGGAGGAAGGAAGGGGGCACCCTGGGGGCTGTGGAGGAAGGAAGGGGCACCCTGGGGGCTGAGGAGCAAGGAAGGGGGCACCCTGGTGGCTGAGGAGAAAGGTAGGGGACACCCTGGGGGCCGAGGAGAAAGGAAGGGGGCAAGAAGAGACCCCTGGGGGGCTGTGGAGCAAGGAATGGGGCACCCTGGGGGCTGAGGAGAAAGGAAGGGGGCACCCTGGGGCTGAGGAGAAAGGAAGGGGGCAAGAAGAGACCCCTGGGGGGCTGTGGAGCAAGGAAGGGGCACCCTGGGGCTAAGGAGAAAGGAAGGGGGCAGGAAGAGACCCCTGGAGGGGGCTGTGGAGAAAGGAAGGGGGCAGGAAGAGATCCCTGGGGGCTGAGGAGAAAGGAAGGGGGCAGGAAGAGGACCCTGGAGGGGCTGAGGAGAAAGGAAGGGGTCAGTAAGAGACCCCTGGGGGGCTGTGGAGAAAGGAAGGGGGCAGGAAGAGACCCCTGGAGGGGGCTGAGGAGAAAGGAAGGGGTCAGTAAGAGACCCCTGGGGGGCTGTGGAGAAAGGAAGGGGGCAGGAGGAGACCCCTGGGGGGCTGAGGAGAAAGGAAGGGGGCAGGAAGAGGCCCCTGGAGGGGGCTGTGGAGAAAGGAAGGGGGTAGGAAGAGACCCCTGGGGGCTGTGGAGAAAGGAAGGGGGCAGGAAGAGACCCCTGGGGGCTGTGGAGAAAGGAAGGGGCAGTAAGAGACCCCTGGGGGGCTGTGGAGAAAGGAAGGGGTCAGTAAGAGACCCCTGGGGGGCTGTGGAGAAAGGAAGGGGTCAGTAAGAGACCCCTGGGGGGGGCTGTGGAGAAAGGAAGGGGGCAGGAGGAGACCCCTGGGGGGGGGCTGAGGAGAAAGGAAGGGTGCAGGAGGAGATCCCTGGGGGGCTGTGGAGAAAGGAAGGGGGCAGGAGGAGACCCCTGGGGGGGCTGAGGAGAAAGGAAGGGTGCAGGAGGAGACCCCTGGGGGGGCTGAGGAGAAAGGAAGGGTGCAGGAGGAGACCCCTGGGGGGCTGAGGAGAAAGGAAGGGGGCAGGAAGAGGCCCCTGGAGGGGGCTGTGGAGAAAGGAAGGGGGCAGGAACTGTCCCTAGAGGGGGGTGTGGAGAAAGGAAGGGGGCAGGAAGAGACCCCTGGGGGGCTGTGGAGGAAGGAAGGGGGCAGGAAGAGACCCCTGGGGGCTGTTGAGAATAGAAGGGGGCAGGAAGAGACCCCTGGGGGCTGTGGAGAAAGGAAGGGGGCAGGAAGAGACCCCTGGGGGCTGAGGAGGAAAGGAAGGGGGCAGGAAGAGACCCCTGGGGGCTGAGGAGGAAAGGAAGGGGGCAGGAAGAGACCCCTGGGGGCTGTTGAGAATAGAAGGGGGCAGGAAGAGACCCCTGGGGGCTGTGGAGAAAGGAAGGGGGCAGGAAGAGACCCCTGGGGGGCTGTGGAGAAAGGAAGGGGGCTGGAAGAGACCCCTGGGGGCTGTGGAGGAAGGAAGGGGCACCCTGGGGGCTGTGGAGGAAGGAAGGGGGCACCCTGGGGGCTGTGGAGGAAGGAAGGGGCACCCTGGGGGCTGTGGAGCAAGGAAGGGGGCGCCCTGGTGTCTGAGGAGAAAGGAAGGGGGCAAGAAGAGACCCCTGGGGGGCTGTGGAGCAAGGAATGGGGCACCCTGGGGGCTGAGGAGAAAGGAAGGGGGCATCCTGGGGCTGAGGAGAAAGGAAGGGGGCAAGAAGAGACCCCTGGGGGCTGAGGAGAAAGGAAGGGGTCAGTAAGAGACCCCTGGGGGGCTGTGGAGAAAGGAAGGGTGCAGGAGGAGACCCCTGGGGGGCTGAGGAGAAAGGAAGGGGGCAGGAAGAGGCCCCTGGAGGGGGCTGTGGAGAAAGGAAGGGGGCAGGAAGAGACCCCTGGGGGGCTGAGGAGGAAAGGAAGGGGGCAGGAAGAGACCCCTGGGGGGCTGTGGAGAAAGGAAGGGGGCAGGAAGAGACCCCTGGGGGGCTGTGGAGCAAGGAAGGGGGCAGGAAGAGACCCCTGGGGGCTGTGGAGGAAAGGAAGGGGCACCCTGGGGGCTGTGGAGCAAGGAAGGGGGCAGGAAGAGACCCCTGGGGGCTGAGGAGGAAAGGAAGGGGGCAGGAAGAGACCCCTGGGGGCTGTGGAGAAAGGAAGGGGGCAGGAAGAGACCCCTGGGGGCTGTTGAGAATAGAAGGGGGCAGGAAGAGATCCCTTGAGGGGGCTGTGGAGAAAGGAAGGGGCAGGAAGAGACCCCTGG